>NC_056730.1:58218917-58518917 GCF_019279795.1 Protopterus annectens | reverse complement strand
AACATGATTGTGAATAATATCTGCTGGATAAGCTGTCATCACATCTACATCCATGACCATGAACACACAGTCTATCGTGTCTGGGTGTGGACACCTGAATCACTAATGGATGAGTGGAAATGGTATCAGTACAGAAGCTGATCTGGCACAGTCCTGAGGGTTAACATCTGATGATGTAGCAGCTCTCTGGCCACATGGATGCTGACTGGCCCCAGCAGACATTCAGTTACATACATTGCACAATCCATTGAGTCATTTAATTTGTCCAAGGCAAGGCATCACCCACATGGTCCAGGCAGTCTCTCACATCAGAATGCACAAACGCAAGACTCAGACTCACTCTTCAGAGACCCTGGTGGAACGTGCTTCTGCCTTCATGATGGCCTTAGAAATGTGTTGTGTCACACCTATTAACACACCGACATCAATTGGAAAGCAGACAGCAGACCTCCTATGAGGGCCTCTAAAATCCCTCTGTGATACTTCACCCTCATGATGGCTATGGGGAGACTCGGCCATCTCTGCAACTGGAGTAACCACACTACTCTGATAAACCATATCACTCTCAACCTGTCATTTGTCAGATGTCTCCATGTCATGAGTATGTGTAGGCACACTGACTATCTCCAAAATCTGGGCATTGGATGTGGGAGCCACAACCTCAGTGTCAGTCTGACTCTCTGCATTAAGTCATTCCCAGAGTGTGAATCTTCATCACTGCCATCACCATCAGGAGGATGCCAATACTCTGACATCAGGTAGTAGGAGTTCCACAGTGAAGATGGCAGGCTCACCTGTGATAACGAATAATAAAACACAACAGAGGAACAGAAGAAAAACTGATCAAATGTATGACACGTAAAGCCGAAGGTCAGCAATAATACATACAAGCGCAATTAAAAAAGGAATTAAGGTAGACTTAAAGAAACTTTAAAAACAGTAATAGTAATAAAAGAGTTATGGCCATACCATTTACAGGTGGTCATGAAAACTCATTACCATATGTGCCTAGACAGACAAAATGGATATGAAAGAGGGATGATAAGCAGTATAACAAAAATGACCCAATAAACATGAACATCAACTACATCTGCTTGTTAAAAAAGCTCTTATGTACTAATATCTGTACCCATTCTCTGTCTCTCCACTTTCCTTCTCTGCCTCCTTATTTATATCCATTTTACTCTCTCCTCCCACCCCTCTCTCATTCTACATATGTGAAGCATAACTAATTTGTCATATCTAGAGCTTCACTATATCCATTTTACTCTCTCCTCCCACCCCTCTCTCTTTCTACATATGTAAAGCATAACTAATTTGTCATATCTAGAGCTTCACTAGCAGACACTCATTGTTCATCCTGCACCTCATCACCTTTGTCAACCACTACACTGGAAACCATGATGATAGGGTTCCGAATGGAGAGTTGATAGGTCAGCAAGCAAAGAGAGTAGTATTGCCAAAATTGAATTCATCCTCAAGTCTTGGTGTGTACCTTCACAAGGTGGGCCCAGTTTTTTTTTTTTTTTTTTTTTTTTTTGTTTTTACAAAATCTCACCAAGACAACACTAATATATAGACTGTAATTATATAGCATATTTCATGGACAGAGGTAGGTTAAAAAAATAAAAAATAAAGCTAGGTGCACATAACCTGGGATAAAAAAGTGCCCAATCCTGGTAAATACACTGGTGCTAGGAATGGAAAAAATGACAGTGGACATGGAAACATTCTGACAATGGGGCTAGGCCAAGCCCAGGGGTGGATGGTCTCCTTGTTATAGAAGGAAGTAAAAGTCCACAAAAAGTGATATCCCAAAGGAGAGCCATAACGATGATATTGTAAACTATTGAGGATAAGAAAGAAATTGTGTATTGTTACTATTATGCAAGAAGCCCAGGATTTCCAGACAGAAGATACACTAAAAGATTAAGAGAGAAATTAGAGGAAGGAAATATACTTCCTCAAAAAAAATTGCCAGAAACCTCAAATAAAACATTGTGTTCATTAATACAAAAGACTTATGAAAAACATTATATAGATCAAGAAATATTGGTCCTTTTGGAAAAAGAAGCAACTGAGGATGCACAAAAATATAAAGAACAAAATCTAGACACTTTTGAAAGGTATAAAAAATAAATATGGACATAAGAAAGAAAGACAAAAATCTGATCAGGTGCAATATTTATGTAAAGGAGAAAGCCAAACTAATCAACACAGAAAGGCAGCCTCAAAGATATTCGAAGAGAAATACAGGCAAAGGCATCCAGATATGGAAAATTTCACAATAAAAAAATAACATCACGAAGAGGGAATGTAGAACAGAAAATTAGTAAAGTAGAAGTAAATAAAAATAGAAGTTGAAGTTATGGAACAGTTACGAAGTGAAGGATTTAGTGTAGAAACTTTAACACAGGTTACATCACTGCATGATGGAACAATGAGTCTCCAATGTAAGAAGAAACAGGAGGATCAGGAGACATCTGAAGAAGAAATATGGGCACAGAAAAGAAAAAGAGATTTAATGTGGTGTAATTTTTATGCAAAGGAGAAAGCAAAAATAACCAAAACACAAAGAGCAGCACCAAAGATATTTGAACAGAAATATAGGCAAAGCCCCAGACATGGAAAGTTTTATAACACAGAAAATAAGAAAACAAAGAGGAAAAGTAGAAAAGAGAATTAGTGATGGAGAAGTTAAAGAAATAGAAACTGAGGTTATGGATCCCCCACAAAGTGAAGGATTTAGTGTAGAAAATCTAACTCTGAAAACATCACAGCAGGATACAGCAGTGGATCCCCAAATTAAGGAGAAACCAGCGGAATGGGAAACATCTGATTAGTTGCCAGACAAAGGTACTTTGAAGCCTTCCATAGGAAAGCCGTGCAAACATCCAGTTGGAGTTGCACAGCAAGGGGAGAAACAGGAAACTAAGGCAACTCTGACACAACTGACATTTTGGGGTGATAGGCCAGTGAGTTCCCATATGAAAGAACAATGGATGACATGGGATGAAACCAAAGAGGATGTGGTACAGGAAGATGCTGTGGAACTACTTATGGAATGCCCACAGGAAAGGGAGAAAAAAGAATAAGCCCTCAGTTTAGAGGAAAATTATCTAAGAGAACAGTTGCTTGACTTAATAGAGATTGCCAGACATATTAAGATCTGTGAAAGAAACAGATTACAGAAAGTAACTAAAAGCCCAAAATTTAGAAGTTTGATAAAACAAATGAACACAGTAATTAGGACTGTCTCCAGAAATTCATGCAATATAACAAACGTAAATAAGATATATTACTGTGCAGCTAAATTAATAACAGATAAAATCTTACCACAAAAATGGAGGGTAGTAAGGGAAAAGAAGGTGAGACATTGAATGCCATCATGGAAGTACTGAACAGAGAAAACTATAAAGCAATTAAGACAAGAAGTGTCACTGTTAGAAGAGTATAGAAGAAGGACTAAATCAACAAAAATACTCAAGAAAGATGGACGTGATAAAAGCAATGTGCAGTATCAGAACGGATCAGGATCTAGCATGCACTATCGCAAATAATAAACTAAAAATATGAGCACAGGCAGAAAAACTTCTAAGATATGTGGATAAATATAAAGGAAAAGTACAAAACAAGCAATTTATTGGTGACAGAAAAAAGTTTCATAGAGAATTAGGAAACAAGGTAAAAGGAATCGAAACATCACCAAAAAAGAACTAGATACATTTTGGAGAAATATTTATGAAGACCCTGTGGAACATAAGAAAGATTCTAAATGGATAGCAGTAGAAGAAAGAATAAGAAGTTCAAATGTACAGGATATGCAATGGGATGACGTAATTGCCAGAGAGACTGAAATAGATTTAAGAAAAGCTCCTAACTGGAAAAACACCAGGCCCCCCCAGATGCAGTACCTAACTTCTGTTTAAAAGTATTTACATCTCTACATGAAGATTTAACCATGAGTAAGAATTACTTATATGCACACCCTGAACAGACACCAGCCTAGCTAACAACAGGAAAAAACATACTCCTCCTTAAGAATAAAACTGCAAGTTATCCTAAAAACCATAGACTGATAACTTGCCTTCCAGTGATGTGTAAACTATATACTGGAACTGATGCCAGCAGAGTCATAGTCATTTAGAAGAAAACTCAATCATGGCAATAGAATGGAACAAAGGATCATCTGATGTTAAATAAAATCATAATGGAGAACTGTAAAAAGGGGAAGAATCTAAGTATGGTATGGCTAAATTATAAAAAAACATTTGACAATATTCCACATTCATGGATAAAAGAGTGCTTAAAAATGTATAGGATACACCCAACACTAATCAATTACATTACAGCGACCACGAAACAGTGGAAAACCACTCTGCAGTTATGTCATGATACAGTACAAATTGTTATTCCAGGGCTAAAAATTCAAAGGGGGATATTCCAGGATGGCTGTCTTTCACTGCTGCTCTTTTGTATTTTCCTTAACCCATTAAGCTCTCTACTTAACAGATTCGGTCATAACTATAATTTGGCTCCCAGAAAACAGCAAAGTGTAAAGACTTGTCATCTTCTTTTTGTAGATGATTTAAAATTGTATAGTTCATCAAATGAGGAACGGAAAGCAAAACTGCAAGTGGTCAAAACTTTTTTAGATGATATAAGAATATCACTGATCTTGATTAATATGCAAAAGCAACCTTTAAAGCAGGAAAGCTGCAGAACCAAGAAAACATCAGTTTGGGACAGGAATGTGACATAGAAGAACTTGTGCAAGAAGGAGTGTATAAACATTTTTTTAAGAGTTGATGAAGGATCAACAATAAAACATGAAAAATGCAAATAAAACAAAGTAAGGAATATTTTAAAATGCTTAAATTAATGCTGAAAACAGTGTTGACATCTAGGAACAATGTCCAAGCTACAAACTTACACTTTTGGAGTGATTAACTGCTCCCAAGAGGTGTTGGATAGTTTGGACAAGATTAAAAAAAAGATGATTCATGCTCATCAAATGATTTATAAAAATCAGTACATACCTAGACTATATATACCCATTTAGAAGGAGGTATGGGCCTCCTTGAAATTGATTACATGTATAGATCTGTGATAGTGTGACTGCATACATATCTGCTCACCTCACAAGACCCTAACATAGTGAAAGTTTTCAAATATGAGGAGAACAAGTCCAAGATGACTTCCCTGTTTAGTTTAGCAGAAGCATATTGGTATCACGTGGGAATGGAAATCAAACCAGAAGTAGATAAAAATCAGGTAGCAACTGAATGCGCCAAAAAACAAAAGAAAGAATATAAGATGAAGGATCAGATAAAAAGGCAAGACATTTGGAAAATGCATAAATATAGTTACAAGTATAGGAAACTATTGGAACAACCTCATGTAGATCAGGATCAAATGCAGAAATGGTTAAGGAGAGGTGAATTTAAACCAAAAGGTTAATACTGGTGGCTCAAGATAATGCACTACATACATATTGGTTTCCAAATTCCATTGAACATGTGGGAGAAACAGACAAATTTAGGTTTTGTAAAACAGAATTGAAAACAATTGCACATCTTGTTGCTGGTTGTGATATACTAATGCCAGAAGGACTGTATTCTGAAAGGCATAGTAATGTAGCAAGACTGTTATATTGGGGACTGTGCAACCATTATAATATTGAGATAGGTGAAAAACATGGAGACATGAGCCAGTAGAAAATGATGAAGTTTATATCACAGGGGATCATCCATTACCAACAGTTAAAAAATAGATGCAAGAAAACCAGATATAGTACTCCATGAAAGAAAAAAGAAAAAAAAGCCAAACCACTTGAGACTTGTCAACCACAAACCAATACAATTTAATGTGATAAGTGCTTTCGTTCTACAGATTGCAAAACTTCTTCAGATAGATCTTAGATAGTCATAAAGTACCAGGAGTTTCAGGCAGAAATGAGGGCAATGTGGAAAAAAGATATCCATACAGTTCTGGTAGTAGTAGGAGCAACGGGTTTTATAAAAAAGAATTTACAATTGCACTTAGATATGTCACTGATACATGTAATGCATATGAATTGCAGAAGGAATTATTACAGGGTAGATTGCAGGTGCTGCAAAGAGCACTTCTGTCTAACATCAAAGATTGAAACAATACTAATTTTATGAACTTTAATTATACCTTGACTTAGGAATGGGGTCCATTCCTGTCATGGTATTAGAAACCCAAAAGGCTTGGTAAAATTAAAAAAGGCAGAAATCCTTGATGAGCTGTCTGGATCCCATACAATGGAAAGGAGCCCCTCCATCTCAGTCAGTGGTGCTTCAGTAGCAGGGCTGCCACAAGTAACCCTCACTTAATGAGCTCAAGGAGTCTCTTTTTTTGGGCTTTGGTGATAATGTCACTGGCCTAATGTCTGATATGGCTGCAATCACAGCCATGGCCACCAACAGAGTTGATATCATTGACCACCTGCCACCAGATATGGTCACAGAAGTACTTGTTCGGTTGAATTTCTGCAATATGTATGATTCACATCTTTGGTTTGCTTGCACTATCACCTCATTCTCAGTATCTGAGAAGGTTGGTTTCTATGGGACACATTTCTTGGGAGCCATATCCATATATGGGATGAAAAAGAACACAAATATATTTGTCAGAAAATTAAGCAAAGTGACTGGCAACAGAACGAATGTGAATGCTTGCAGACATCCTTTAAAGAAATCTGCTTACATGCTTTAGGAAAACACATATAATACACAAGTATAAAAGTACACAAGCACACAAGTATAACATCCCACCCCCACCCCTCAAATATTTAAATTAAAGCAATGACAAACCTCTGGTAAGGATGAGCTAATGTCCTTAATGGATAGCAGCATTAAGAAAATCCATTAATCAAAATGTAGGAAGTTACACGTTTACCATTTGGCAGAACCTTTTGTTGATGTCAGGCATATAACAGGATTAACACAGCTTTTGGACTACAATGTAACTTTGCCATTGTAACTACCCATATAACAATTTTCTATAACATGTTCATGTTTTCAGAGAAATGTTGCTATAAAGTAGGTAACATTACCTGAGGTTACTTAAAAGAAACAACTGCTATACAAACTATGACAGCACCTATGTACAGACTGAAAACATTTCTCAATGATATCTGAAATGTAAGCCATCACTAATGTTTAAACAATTTATTTGAAAATAAACATCACATACCTTTACATAATTTTTATGAAAGCATCCAGACAATGGCAATTACAGAAGTGAAATGATAGTATTGAAAAATCTGTAGATACAAGCAGTCTCCCCTTCTACAACAAAAAGTGTCTTACCACCACAGTGAGTGTATATAGTGCAGATTAACCCATTTGAGTAGTGTGAATATGCAAATCATGTGTAAACTCATTATCATTCATGAATCACTCAATCTGCACAAAGTGCTAGGAAGGTAAACATGGTGTAAGGACTTCCACAAGATAATGCACATGCCCTAGCAATGCAAGTACAAGCACTGAAAAGTGTTCCTTGCTAAGGTCTTACAAATGTGAAAGATTAGCATTACTTCAGGAATAATTAATTGTTTCGTACTGATGCCACTTTGATGTACACTTAGTAAGGATGTGTTCAGGGAGACCAGAGTTACCAAGAAGTCATAATGATTACATTGGCTGATTTATAAGATAACCTTTATAACAATTGTATTACTAAATGCTTATGACCTAACTCTGCCTTTGAGTAAAAAGTTATCTGTAATTCATATGAAGTACATACCAGTTAAATATACGAAAACATATTCTCAAAATTAATCCAAGTGACATTGCATCTGTGTTAGAAAAGCATGAACAAGAGAATGCTGTTACAAAAGAAAGGAAAGAAAACACTGTAGTATTGAAAACATTGCTTACTATTGTGACAGGAATTTTAAGTTTAATAGTTGCAAATATTCCAGTCATCTACACATGTACTGAGAAATTACAAAGGACAACTATGAGAAAATATTTTATTTTGGAACTTTAATACGGAGCGATAGAAGTCACAGCTTGCCTATATGTAATATACTTTTTCCTTCTTTATAGTACATCTGTGTATGAGGCATATAACCATAATACTATCTCCCTCTAGAACATCTTGATTGTACTAGCATGCTATGCTATGCCTGTATTTTGCACTGCAGAATTTACTGTGATAACCTGTAATATGCATTGTAAATATGATTTTTTTTGTTTAATGTTTCCTTATTTGTTATCTTGTTAATTTCATAGTTCTATCTTGGAGCTTATCTCCCCAAGCCTCTACTGAAAATGGACATGTATCCAGTTAGACTAGCCCGGTCAACAAATGTAAAATAAAATAAAATAAAATAAATAAATAAATATATTGAAAATAATCGCTAAAGTGTCATGTTAATACTATGGTTTCAAGGTTCAGATCTAGAAGTGGTGCTGTTTCTTTGAAAGTAGTGATGTTTAATGTGCATATTTTCATGTTAAAGACAACAAAGTTGAGAAAAGATCACAATGATGCATTTTATTATCTTTTCATTTTTTGCATCATCCTTTGCATGAAATTTGACAATGCACACTGGGAACTGTCAGTGGTCACTAGCAGTGAGTGATGGTTTACTTTCCCAAGAAAAAATAAATAAATACAATAATTTGGAATGCCTTCAGGAGTGCAAATGAGACTTTTGCTGGTGTGCTGCCATCAACACTCTGGACAATAATGAGTGAAGAGAATACACCTGTCAACTACCCATCTCTGTTTCACAAGCTGTAAATACATTGAGTGGTAAGCAACACCAGAGATAATGCTTGGCTTCAGATTTAGACAAGGCATCCATGGACCCTGTTTTGATGAATCTGTTACACATCCACAAAACAAACAACATTACAACTAGATTAAAAAAAACCATATATTTTGCTTGCACCATAAATAGGCATGCTGGAAGGACAGACATATTCCACAGAGAATTCCCATCCATTCTCTGCAACAGGCTCCCCTTCCATGTGAAGCAGAGTTCCTCCTTGACTGTATTTAATTGCAACTTGGATCTATAGATGGGTAATCAGAAATTCACCCCTGGTTTGGCTGCTATGTCTGTGATGGACAGAGGCAGTCAGTAAATCACCCCTATAAGTCAAATATAAATCAAATTTGTGGGTCACATTTGCATTGGATAGCTAGACCTTTAAGGGCCCTTTATAAACATAGAGTATTGATACTTTTACTTATGGGGTCAGATTAAACATTGACATACATTTTTGTCTATGAATTTAAAAGCCTATGTCTGTGTGATAAATGTTTAATATGTTATGCACAGTCCTTACAAATTACTGTTGCAAATGTTTTGCTGTTGGAAACTCAGCTATTCTCATTATTAATACCAACATTTGGATATGCGTGATATAAAACATGATAATCTATAAAGTGTGATAACAGAAAATCAGTAAAATGAGGAATGCAGAATATATATACTATATGCTGGATTACTTATCCATATCTCTCAAGTAGTAATCCTGAGAGTAATACATTTCCTTTAAAAGTATGCCATTATAATTTATATATGCTGGTCAAAATGAAGTAATGTCACCTGTTGTCTGTCTCCTTTCTCAGTAATTGCTATTACCTGAAGGCCTGATGATGTGTAACAGAAATGTAAGTTATCATATGACACTCAAATTTTAAAAGGATGCCATACCTCCACAGGTGGCTGAGCTGGCAAAACCACAGGCAACAAATACACTGAGCACATCTGGGTCACAACATGTCAGCATTGCCTCCAGTACTCCTGCACTACCTGCTCCACATCAGTAACTCTGCCACTACTGCTAGTCTTGCAGTACCCACCGGGAGTAGTACTGAAGATAGTGATTTTGTCACCAATCAAGAGCTGACAGTGCTGTTGGAGGACATCACGGAAAGGGGCCTTGCTGCCCAAATCAGTAGAATATAAATTGTCCTGGGTTGAACTGACAAATTGATGCCACATCCAGCACTGACCCAGTGAACTGAAACAGGAGATGGTGGTGACAGTACTGAGTGTAAGAACTTGGTTATCACTATGTTGAAGTTGGACATGGATGACTCCAACCTATACCCAATTATGGTGCCCCCACCCTTTTCTGTCCATCACCATCCCTGTCTTGTAGGTCTCCACCTGCTACCTAACCTAGCCTACCTACCTGACCAACTTATTCCTAGGTGCCCCCCCCCCCAGAAAAAATGTGCACTGCTGCACGTGTAAACAAGCTTCATGTATGACATTTGTGATTCATACAATGTGCTGTAGCTTGTGATCTTAATTTATTAGTCAATTTGATACACAACATTACTCCATTGACCCATTTGTGTCAGTGTGTGGTAAGAATGTTGTCACCCACATACCTGATGTGTACATATATAGCTGAAGAGGTCTCTTTTACTACTTTCTGCCAATTTTAACACAGACAACTCCTTTGTTAAACAATGATGATGCCATTTTTTTGAAATGTGCTTTATCTAAATTTAGTAGTACACCTTCTCTTGTGGCTTTAGGAAATGATGGCAATGTTCTGTAGCTCGTTGCCTTAGTAAACTTTGAGTTCAAATCCAGAATTATCTATGCATTGTGCATGATTGTGTTTCTACCGTCACAGTGATGACTGCATTATACAACACATGCATTTGGATATACCTACTAATTTGCAATATTTTGTGATAAGGAGGCAGATCACACAGCTCTTTTAACCAAATTACAGACACACATATGCCTTGCAGCAATAAGACAATATAATGCCTTCAAAAACACACTCTCTCAAAGTTCTAGTAAGTCTTCTCCTGTGGCATTTGCAAACTACACAATATTATGTAGCTGTTGTGATCACATAAGTAGGTGTTAAAATGCATGACTTATATCTATCACAGCTGAAATGTGTACAGTTACAGGGCGGGAGGGCTCATCCAACTACTTTGCAACACAATGATGATATTATGACTTCAAATATGTTTTGTGTCACAGTTGTGGTAAGGCCTTGGTTGTAGTGTGTGTGGTTACTACACAGTTCTGTAGCTTGCAGACTTAGAAAGATGATTGTTCAACTCCAGCAAAGGACAACATTATAGGAATGTACTGATATGATACATACAACACTACATTAAGTTATTTCTATCCAGTTTTACATTGAAAAAACACCTTTCAACATACTGAGGATTTCACAACAGTCAAACAGGTGTTTTGAGATGCATGCGGTAGGAGTGTTCCTGTGTCTTATGTAGTTAATAATGACTTGTATAGCATATCTACACAGACAGACAGTGGTTTGAATTTGTGACTGTATGTGTGCAAAACTATGTGTACAAACAAGAGTGTCCTAGCCAGCCAATAGTGATAGTGGACTGTTCACAGTAGTGTGAATAGTAACACAACTATATCCTTTTCATCCCTCAGAAACATTTGTATTGGCTAAATTAAAATCAAAAGACCTTTCTTACTTCACATCTTGAAGTGTGTTATTTGTGACAGCTTCCATTATTATTTCCAGTGGCAGGCATATTTAATACACAGCTCTGTGGAGTGTATAGCATGACTGTCAGGGACTTGAATGTGGTAAGGTCTGTCTGTCAGACAATTATGACAAACTGAAGTGGCTTAGGCAAAGAAAGTAGATATGTCAAAATAAGAGGGCCTGTTGTTTTAGATATTGTACTCCATGACTGGGGAGTCATACCCATTACATTAGGATAGTGATTTAGTCCATTCAGGTCATGTATTTCTCCTTCTGTGGCATAAATAGTTAATGAACATCTGTCTGAGATCTGACCTTGGCATGTGTTTGAGCAGGGGATGATTTAAGTGCTGAGTATGTCAATGAGTGTTCACAGGCATTATTTAATTCCCTAGTAATAATGATCTGTATTGCATGACTTCATACAAATATTTATGTATAAACATAATTCTTTTGTTTGCACTCTAGGGCTTTATAGGAGAAGTGGGCTTATACAACACTTTTTTAATGTTGTAAACTCTTATAAATTTTTCAGAAAGTGTGAATGGGCCTGTTTTATGATACTTTCTTGTATTTTTTTGTGTTAGGTAGTTGGTGTTATTGTAGCCATTCCTGTACTTTCTTATAAGTATGCCCAGTATAAAGATGTAGTAGTAGTAGATGCACGCCATTTAGCACAGAACAGATTAAGTAATCAGTCTTATGAAATAGTTCTTGTCATGTGTTCTTCTTTGTGAAAATATAATAGAAAAAGTCTTTAGATGGTTGACTTTGCAGTGGAGTTAATGACCTATAGGCAGAGGATAACAATATCTGTCACAAGCTACAGAGGGTATATATGCATTGTAAATCTTTAACAGGACACTTAGTGATGTACATTAATGTTTCACCTGATTATGATATATGTTGTAGTGTGACACAGTTCTTAATAATGTTTTTAACATGGCTCACTTCAGGGCTAAATATCAGTTACAATATATTGCATTCACATGTGTGCTTTCATACACTTATAAGTCAGCATGTATGGTGTGGCATTTCCACCAGCAAGGACACACACCATATCATTCATTACAGTAACACAAATGCATCATACTGAAGTAATTGTAACATGATATTTGCTACATTTGCCTAGTAGCTGATATATTAACAGCATTATGCTGGCATGGAATTTTATTTTGCCCAAGTTTTGCCTGGTTACCTATTCATTTGTATTATATATGTAAACATATCCTATGCATATTGATATACATCATGACATTCAGAGACAGACAAGACATTCAGAAAGACCAGATGGCATAATGGTTAAAGTCTTTGCCTCCCATGCACAAGGTACAAGGTTCGATCCTGACCTCTGACCAATGCCTGTTTGGAGTTTGCACAGTCTCCCTGTGTTTCTGTGGGGTTTGTCCCACATCTGAAAAACATGCTGAGTGTTTACATCTCAAACTCAGCAATTAATGCAGCTGTGAGCAGCAACGCAGACTCTACATGGTGCCCTATATGGGGAAGAGTTGTACAAGACCAACTGCTGTGGGTATCTACTGTGGTGCACTGTATCCTCAAGATAGGAGAACATGGATCACAGACTGAGCACCATGGCAGGGCTAGCCACTAGATGGTGTAAATAATATGGCTCTAGGTGATTCGGTCATGTTGACTATTGTCACCAAAATGGGCAAGCATAGTTACTGGTAATAAGTGGGTTGAGGACCCGGCCTGCTCTGACCTACAGAGGAACCCTTGCTAATGGTGGGAGGGGTATATATGCCCCTATTGGCCACTGTGTTTGCCATAAAGCCCAACAGCCTTGAGTCAATAAGCTACTGGCCGACCACTGTCTAGTTGCCCAGCCTGGGTTACCTGGGATAGCTTTGTTGAGCTGGATATAAAACCAACCAACCATACCCTATGTATCCAAGAGACAAGATGGAAGGGCAGTGCAGCAAAGCCACTTAGCTTGGGATTCTGACTCTACTACTCAGGAGGGGGACAGGCTAGAAATGGTGTAGGAATTGTGGTGAGAGAGAGGCTTCAGAAGGAAGTGAAGGATATCATCAGAATTAATGACAGACTCATGGCGATCAGACTCCAGTGTAATGATAGGGCAGTATTCATAATTTCAGCCTATGCCTCACAGCAGGGTTGTGATAGTGGAGAAAAGAATGCATTCAGACAACAGTTACATGACCTACTAGATAAAGCAGGCCAACATGAATTGGTGTTGATAATGAGTGACTTGAATGCACATATTGGGACAGACAAAACAGGATATGAGGACTGTCTGGGTCACATGGGTGGGGCAACAGGAATAAAGAAGGAGAAGCCATTCTAGACTTCTGTCTGGCAAAATGACTTAATAGTAGCCAACACATGGTTCAGAAAGAGAGACAGTCACAAGATCACATACAAGAGTAGCCAACGGGTAGAAATTTGAAGTCCCAGAAACATTGGTGGAATTTGTGCAGGCTATGTATAAGAACCCAATGACTTATGTACAAACAGTGTTTGGCCTCACAGAGGGGTTCCCAGTGGGAGTGGGTGTAGCAGTGTTCTGCCTCACATAGGGGTTCCCAGTGGGAGTGGGTGTACACCAGGGTTCAGCTCTGAGCCCACTGCTGTTCATACTGGTGATGGACTACATTAGGAAACAGGTCGGAGGGGGCAGATCAACCAAGTTGCTGTATGCAGACGATGGGGTATTACAGGCAGACTTTGAGCTAGAAGTTCAGCAAAGGATAGGAGAATGGAATGCAAAACTGAAGGCACATGAAATGAAACTAAGCACAGATAAGACAGTGGTAATGGCAGCAAACTGGGGAAATCAGAAGAAGCTGAGAATAAAGATAGAAGGGAAATAGTGGAACAGGTAAACAGCTTCAAGTATCTGGGAGGGGTGGTTGAGGAGGAGGGAGGTCTGAAGGAAGAGGTCAAAGCTAGAATCAGAAGGGCTGCAGCCAACTGGCATAGAGTATCTGGTGTAGTCTAGGACAGAAAAATGCCAAAGAAACTGAAAAGTAAGGTGTACAAGACAGTGGTTTGAGCAGTACTACTGTATGGTACACAAACCTGGGCAATAAAGGCATAACAGATGAAGAAGCTAGAGGTGATGGGAATGAAGTGCATGAGAAGGGTGGTAGGATGCACACTGTGGGACAGATGAAGAAATAAGGACATACGTGCAGAAGCCAAGGTAGCTCCAATTGCAGAAAAGATCAAAGAGAACAGATTACAGTGGTTTGGACACATGCAGAAAAGCAGAAGACAATCTGGTGAGGAAGATTTGGGACAAACAGGAAGAAGGTAAGAGGAAACGAGGACGTCCAGCAAAGAAGTGAATGGATTGCGTGAAAGAAGATCTGTGACAGTCAGCATTAGTGTTGAAGAAGGCAGGAGTGTGGCACTGAATCAAGAGTGTTGGCGACAGTTAACACAATACCCTGACCCCGTGTAGAAAAATGGGAAAAAGGGGGCTGATGATGATGATGATGATAATTCAGAGACAGACAACTGACTTGTCAGGGAACTGACTACTGTTGAGTTGTACCTTGATATATGAAGATGTCCTCAAATGCCACAAGACCATGCCTCATGTTGCATGTATGTTTGTTACGTCTGCTAAAGTTACACAACTGTTACTATGTATATCAGATCATTATTCTGTTTATATTTGGTAAATGTGACACATCTTTTGTGTATGTGCCATGTCCTTTTGTATTTTGCTATATACATACACAATATTCACGAGCAGTCACAAAATCAGTACAATTCACAATAAGCTGTTTACTGAAAACAGAAATACTTTTTTTCATCACTTAGCTACTATTATTGGAATGACTTCAGAGGTATCTGTGATTCTTCTCCATATTTCTACTACAGGTACTTGCAACGGTATTGTTTCCTTTGTACACATAAAACAATTAAAGAGTTAACAGTGCTTTAACCTGTATATATGTTATGACAACAGTCATGTTGATGCTACTAATAACCTTTTATCAGTCCCGCAGTATACATTACAATGGCAGAGTTCTTCCATACGCCTGCTACACAGGTGTATCTAGGCATTCTCATTATAATCATGTGAGTATCACAAACATATAGTGGAATATTTATATTTAAGTTTTATAACTATATACACTAATATTTCACATTAATATACAAGCCATGCTTGCCTAATAAATATTTAACTTTACCATACCCTTTGTATGGTTACAAGTGACAACAAATTGCAAAAAGTGTTTCTGTCTGAAGTACATAAAACAACAGCTGTAAGGTTCATTTTTTTTTGTAGTTGTTATTTTATATGATAGGTGAGGAATACAATCATACCTCTCAACTGTGCAGATTGTCACAGAATGGCCAGATTTTCGGCTCATATTTTGGTCAGTTTTTCATAAAATTGTGGTTTTCTGGCAGACAAGTGGCAAATCTTTAAAGATTGAAGTTAGAAAATAATTACAGGAATTTGAGTTTTAGACTTCATATCCTTCAGAAAATTCATGCTAATGCAAAACCTGTTATTCTATCAACTTTCTAAGTTTGTAAGACTAACATTTAAAATTTGTCCCTTTTTATGGGCATTTGTCCCACTTTTACTTATGGCTTTTTTCTGATTTCTTGCTGTAAGAGGTTGAGAGGTATGAATACAACATACTGTTGGTTACAACCGATGACTTTCTAGATACACATTTGAGTGTAATAACTGCAGTGGATGCAAATATCCCTTAATGTATATTCCCTCCTTGCTTTCACCTCATCAGCAGTTTAAAAAAGATTATCACATTTGCACCCCCTTGTTACAATATAGCTTTGCATCCCTCTCACATCTTTGTCAGCATTTTATTTTTAATTATGTACGTTTCCCAAGTCAACAGGATTGCTTTTATAAAAAATATTTAATTACTGCAGTTTGCACACTAATCTAATTATATATAAGTACATTTTCCTTGTTTAGCTTCCCCTACATATTAGTTATTTAATTCAAGTTGCCCTTATCTTGTATTGTGCTGTCCACGCATGCTCACTTACTAGTTTGCGTGTATATATAATCTGTTGTTTAGGTTGTGTACTTGAGCCTTAAAGCTCTTATTTGTGGCCCCTAACAGTTATTGTGGCCATTGACAGATTCTGCTGAATATGTAAGCTTGCTAAATCAGCTTGCTTGCATGTTCAGTGAGCACCACTGTTAGTCTCACTAAAATGAACAGAGCATGTAGGTTTAGCACTACATGTACACACATGTTAATGAATCTCAGGACTGATCATCTTCTGTTATTGCACCTGTTTAGTGTTCCTTGATAGTGTTTCAGTTTCATTCTCTTGGTTAATGAAAACAAACTGTCATGAAAATGTTATTGTCAAATTTTATTTAATGCTATTTCTCAATGACAAAAGGTACACAGATATAACATAATACATTTTGTTTATGTTTTTACTTAGTTATTTATCAGTTTGTTGACTGTGTAATACCACTGTGTACACCAGAGAGCAGCTTTTGCATAGAAATTGCAGCAGGTGAGAATGTGGAGCAGTTAACTCTGCACATTACAGCAACCAGATGGGACTAAATGGGATTCAAACTCTAGTCTCCATTTATGCAGTGAAGTACTATAACAGGAGTGTTATACTATTTTTTTACATGTAACGTAAAAAGAACTACTCTATTATCAAGCACAATAATTGCCATAAATATTTGGTGATATACATCAAGGAATTAATACAATAATCTGTTTTGAATTATTATTTATTGGTAGTGTATGTGTTCAAAGAAAAATACAGTAGAAGAAAAACAACCTGGACATTTAAATAATGTCATAACAAAACAGATTGGAGATTATACATTAAACTGATTTCAGATTCTCATCTCCACATAACAATGTATTTTACATTTTTGTACATTACATTGGTTCAATGACTAACATCTATGCCTTAGATCATCAGGGTTTAATCCTGATGTCTGGACACTGTTTGGATCTGTAGCTTTATATATGGTTCCCATGTCTTTATGGGCTTTCTTTATGTACACCAGTTTCCCCACCTCCCCCAAAAATATACTGCCTGACTAGCTACTCATACTGTCAGAGTCTTACATTTCCCTTAGCCTTATGGCTCAGATTGGCTCTGAGATTAGTCCTCTGGATGAAATGTTAAACTGAGGTTACATCTGACTGAGTTGGTGGTAACTCAGGTGGATATAAATGATACCAAAGCAACAATCAAAAAGAGTAGGGGAAGATGCATAATTCTCTGGCCAAATTTCTTCTAGAAGTAGAAATACTACATTGGGTCTCCCCTGAACAGAGACTACTAGCCCAGTGGAACTAACCCTGGCAATAAAGGAAAAATAAATAAATATAGCAGTTCACATACTCAGTTAACAAACAGATAAAAGTCACTGTTAAGGCAGCATAAGTCACTTAAGTTCAGCGTTCTGCATTTTAACTTTGTTAACTTTGTTACATTTACAAGAGATAAGTAATTTGAAATGCAGAATCATATAATTTGTTATCCTTTTGTAAAAAAATGAAGTGTAATATGTAGCATATACTCTAGGTTGAGGCATGCTACTTCACGTGTTGACTGAAATCAACAGCTGTAGGAATGCAATGTATTGAAGCACTATTTAATGGAAAGGAAATGTTACATGTTACACATAATAATTTATATCTGACCATCGTGACAGTGAAACCACTTGATATGTCTTTACTTATTGCATATATTATGCGAAGTAGCCTTGTTTTTAACAGTAATTACTTTGCAGATTTTAGACTGTATACTGAAAGCAAAGAAACTATGTCCTTCTGTGTTGTTTATCATATTGTCCCATTGAAAATGGCATCAATCCCAGTTGGACTAGGCCTGTAGCCAAGTGCAGTATAAATAAATAACTGTGAAGAATGAGTGAGTGTGGCTGGAATGCTGGATACAATAACTTTAAATGTTTCATATTTATTCTCATCTTTGTGATAGAAGGGTTAAGTTAAAAAGTGAAGTCTCAGGGTTCACTTATGGACTGTCTAATGTTTAGCTGTATGAAGGACATGAATCAGATGGTCCTCCTATGTCAACACTGGAAAGAAGCTTGATCGCAGTGCTTTACTTGAATACCAAATTAATAGAAAGAAAAAACAAAATTAACTTAGTATGTGTTATCTTTAACTCTAAACATGATAAATGTATTCAGCTCAAATTTGTAGCAGCATTGTTAACAATTAATTTACTCAAAACAATATTCACAAGGTATAGAATATGAGAACAAGTCATAACAGACAATTGTCTGTAACTCATGTGCCAAGAGCTTAAGAATTTTTCCAAAGCATGAGAATCTGAGGAAATTATCCAGGGTTCAAGGTATCCATATCCTGAAGTAGAAATTGAATGCATGAATCAAACAATAAGGATATTCTCAAGAAATCTAATGCATGGGTGCCTAATGGACTGTTATTTAACATTATTAGAGTACATAAATCCACCTCTGTGGCCTACAGGACTTTACTCCAGTAGCTTCTGATGGGGGAAAAAGCTGAAAGTCAATTTTCATACTTCAGTTCCATCAGTGGTACCAGAACTCAGACTGCATCAAAATTTCTACACAGAAGACAACTGAAATAGGAAAAAAATTATACTAGAGAGTCAAATAATCTGTCCTTATTAAAGCAAGGAAAAGGGGTCAGATTGATACTAGATTACATATCTGGTCAAAAGTCACATATCCAAGCATTTGTGATGGCTCATGGTTGTTATGCCTCAGTTCAACACCACTCATATGAGTATCATGGAAGGTAAATGGTAACAGCTCAGTTAATGTCTGGTAGTGATCAAATTAATACCGTATTAAATATGTATCAATATGAGATTTTTTTGTGTTACATGCAGCTATACAGATGAAATCATAAACATCAGTTGAAACTGCAAGAGCATGTGTGTGTGCCTGATAATCAGGTGAATACATCAACAAGGAGCTGTTTTTCAGGTACTGGATCAAATCTGGAATCTACCAATGAAGCATTTACTCAGATGTTACCATATGCCATCTATGATGCTGCTCATAAGAGTGGTGTTGGTGAGAACAAAGACAGCCACTTTTATACTTTTTATACATAATCAAGAAATCTGGACTGTACATATGTATAATTAATTAATAAAGTCAGCTTATTGGGTATTTCTGTAACATATTCATATATAATAGACCCATGACTTATAGTAGTAATGATAATGTTATGAAACCCACATATAGATATACAGACTATGAAGTTATACCAAAACATCTTATTATTACTAATGAAAGGGGGATATTATATACTTATCATTTAATGCATATTTTTAAAATAGTATGACAACTGAAGTACTTGAATAAATACACAGAAATTATTTTTCATGGTACTATCAAACATTGAAGTGACCACTGCACTCATTCCTCAGTATAAACTTTCAACAAAAAAGGGAAAAAAAAGTAAAGCCTGAGTTAATTTCTTGGAGGTCGTTTTCTGAAAGTAAATGTGTAACTCTACTTGAAATGCATGATAACTGGACTGTGACTCAATTCATAGCGCATTAAATTCCATAGTATCCCTTCAAAGATTCTTCAGACTGCTCATTACTATTCATGAAGACTACAGTGCTGTAGACCAAAAAGATGTGTCTCATATTTGAACTTGCATGGCTACTATGTAAATGAAATACATAGCGGGAAGACAGCAGTCACAATTACAGTACAATAAAACAGAGCAGAATAACTGCACATTTGTACAAAGCAGAATCCCTTACATACAAACCAATATTAGTGGGGGTACCTGAACAATTTTAGAAAGTAACTAAAAATCTTTTTGGAGATCTTCCTAGAAGTGCCAGCAACTCGGCTACAGTAAAGAATAATCCCTGATTAATTGTATTAAAGATTATAATATAATGAGTCCTACAATTATATTATATCACCCCCCCCCACCTAGACTCTTAGCCCAACTATATTACCGCCACTACTAACCACAGTCAGAAATAGCTAGTTGTCTTTACATACTTTAACATCTTGTCTGACAACTTTGTTACTAATATTATAAATGACAAGAAACTATCTTAGCTTGCAACATTTTCTGTATATGTTGTTGTTGTCTTTCAGCTTTTCCCGGTTAGGGGTCGCCACAGCGGAACTCCGGTCTGCTAATGATTGGCAGTAGATTTTCACGAATGCTGAGGTGCCAGCTCAACGTTCAACCTTCAACGAAGGCACGCCCAGTTAAGCATGTCGTTCGAACACCCACCCAACTGTGGAGAGGACATGCAGACTCCACACAGAAGGCACTCCCCGCACTCCAGCCGAGAATGGAACGGAAGAACCTCTTGCTGTGAGGCAACAATGCTACCACTGCATCACTGCGGATATTCTGCAACATTTTCTGTATATACTGTTGAGAATCAATATCTTGTTCTTGTATTAAAGCCAACAACCTGTAATGTTGTTTACTATTGCTGCAACTTTGTATCTCTATCATGTACATGATGTGGAGCTTTTCTCCCCAGGCATCCGCTTGAAAAGGACCTGCATCCAGTTGGAATTTCCCGGTAAACAAATGTAAATAAATAAAAATAAAAATAAAAATACAATTAAATTAAAATTTTTTCCAGCAAACACTGACATCTAGCCATTCTCATTACAAGAAGATTTCTACAAAAAGGTATATAGGCTACTGACAAAGTTTGAAAAACATTTATGCAGGCTGCAGGCTACCCACATAGTTTAAGATAAATACTTGTACAAAGACTACCAGCTACTACCTGTACATAACTACCAGTTATACCCGCCTAGCCTTCCATAAACAATGCCGCCCATAATAACTAAACCTCTTCCACAAGAACTAGCCCACTTGCTGTAAAATGTAGCATCATATTCTATCTTCTTTGTCTTCCCAACCCCCTTTTCCATTATTCTTCTGCCCCTTTGAAAACGATTGTCTAGTCATAATATTTTTGGAGAAAGTTGTCTATGAATATGTGGAGAAGTAAAGTCAACCTTTATAACAACAGCATTCGTTTACAAAAGGTTATATAATACATTAATGACTGATTACAGTGTCACTGATGCCATTTCTACTAACAGAAAAAAAGGTTTTGCCCTGAGTACTGTCATTATTCATAGGAGGATGTTTGAGACTGTGAACAATTCACTGGTGATTAATAATCTAAATATTGTTGTTGGCAATGGACCAATTATCTGATTCCAATACTACCTCACAGACTACACATTTAAAGTACTGTCTATCATGCTCTCACATGGGAGTTTGTAAGTGTAGAGTGTTGCAAATGTCAGTACTGGACCCAGTAGAATTTAACCCGCTATTAATGATCTGACTTTTGGTCATGTATGTCTGCAAGTAACATTGTATGCTGATGACCTCATGATTTACAAACTTGGCAAATCTAAAAGTGACATTCAAAAAGAACTGAAGATCGATTTTAATTTAGGCTGATCCTTATTATACAAGAACAAATGTAAAGCTAATACTGTAAAATCAAAGTCAAAGTAAACTTTATTGTCATTTAGAACTTCACACGTGTAGCCTAAATGAAATTTCACATATCACCTCAATTCTTGACATTACAAACGAAAGTGAAACAGCACATACAAGTAGAGGAATAAACATAACCAACAAATACAATTACCATTACATGCAAGAAAGAGCAGATGCATTTACCAACACTCATATACAAAAAGAATACCCTCCCCTGAATTAAATTAACTACTCTATGTAAAGTAATACAAAACACACTACAGATTGAACAATGCTTAAGTTATTTGTCTCATATTGCACTTGAGTGTGTTAAATAATACTGACTATGGATATAATAAATAAATATTGCATTTACTTGGAATATATGTAACTATGTATTGCAGAGATAAATAAAAAATGACTTATTATGTGTCCAGGCCCCTGGGACTAGTGCCTAAGTTCAGAAGTCTAATCACTGTAAGGTAGAAACTGTTATTGAATCTTGTAGTCCTGCAGCAGATGCTGCAATATCTACTGCCCTATGCCAGATGCTTAAATAGTCCATGTGCAGGATACATGTTGTCCTGTATTATTTTGGTGGCCTTTCAGATGCTTCTTGCAAAATAAAATGTTGAATCGATGGAAGACTGGAACCTGTTACCTTCTCTGCAACTTTCATGCTCTTTGTAGCGCCTTCCTTTCTGTAACTGTGTAGCTTCCAAACCACACTGTGAAGCTGCAGGTGAGGATGCTATCTATTGCATCTCTGTAGAAGGTGGAGAGCATATGAGGAGGAAGCTTAGCTTTTTTTCAGCCTTCTTAAATAGTGGAGGCTTTGGTGTGCTTTCTTGACTAATTGGCTGGTGTTTCCCAACCACGAGATATCTTCTGATATGTGTACACCCAGGGATTTCTTACTCTTAACCTTCTCCACACTGTCCCCATTGATCCTGAGCACAGAGTTGTTTGTTTTCCTTTTCGTGAAGTCAGTGAGAATCTCTCTTGTCTTGCTAACATTTGGGTCAAGGTTGTTTCCCTCACACCGACTGATCAGAGATGCCACTTTCTCTCTGTACGCCCTTTTGTCTTCCTTTGTGATGAACCCCACAACTGTAGTGTCATCAGCAAACTTGATGATATGGTTGGACTTGTGCTTAGCATAGCAGTCATGGATTGGGAATTCATACCTCTCAACTGTAGATATTTTCACAGAATGTCTAGATTTTTGCCTCATATTTTTGGTCCGTTTTTCCTAAAATAGTGGTTTTCTGCCAAATTAGTGGCAAATCATTAAAGACTGAAGTTAGAAAATAATTGCACGCATTTCAGTTTCAGACATTATACCCTTCAAAAAATTCATGCTAATGCAAAACTTGTTATTCTACCAACTTTCTAAGTTTGTAAGAGCAATATTTAAAACTTGTCTATATTTTTAGCCCTTTGTCCCACTTTTATTAATGGATTTGTCCAGATTTCCTGCTATAAGAGGTTGAGAGGTATGGTCAGGATGGTGAATAACAGTGGGCTGAGAAAACAACACGGTTCAACCCCAGTGTTAATCAAGATGCACTTTGATTTGTTTTTACCTGAACACACCCTTTGTGGTGTCTCAATCAGGAAATCCAGGATCCAATTACAGAGATGTTTACTGATTCCTAAATATGCCAGTTTTTTCTGTCAGTAGCATTGGTATCACCATATTAAACACAGAGCTGAAGTCTATGAACAGCATCCTCACATAGTCACCTTTGCCCTCTAAATGCTCAAGGGAGATGTGTAGTTCTACTGATATGGCATCAGCCATGGATTGGTTAGCTCTGACGCAAACTGCAGAGGGTCAAAAATCAGGAGATAGACATGATGAAAGATGCTTTTTGATCAGCTGCTCAAAACATTTCATAACAGTGGATGTCAGAGCAAATGGTCTGTAGTCATTAGGGCTGGAGGGAGTGGTTTTCTTAGGCAGTGGGATGATGTTAGTTTCCTTATAGCATGAGAGTACTTTTGCAATGGCGTGAGAGGTGTTCAATATTTCCTTGAGTATCGTGCATAGTTGATCAGCACAGCCTTTTAATACCTTGGCCAGTATATTTTCTGAGTCAGCATCCTTCCTGGGGTTCATTCTCCTTAGCTCTCTTCTTACCTCCTCTGTGCTGAGGCTGAGTACTGCATCCTTTCCATCAGTGGATAGCCTTAGTGCCAACCCGTTGTTTCTTTCCTCAAATCTGCCAAAGAAGATGTTCAAACTGTCCAGGAACTTGATGCTGTCCTCACACTGTGCTGACCTAATTTTGTAGTCAGTGAGCTCCTGTATGCCTTGCCGTAGTCTCCTTGCATCCTTCATGTTTTCAAAGTGGCTCTTTACCTTTCTGACATACTTCCTCTTAGCCTCCTTTATACCCCTCCTCAGATTACCTCTTGCTACACGTAGGGCTGCATTGTCCTTAGACCTGTAAGCTGTGTTTCTCTCCTTCAGAAGCTCATATATCTTAGGGATGAGCCATGGAGTCTGGTTAGCTCTAATGGTGATACTCTTGGTATTTGTTACCCCATCAACACAGTTTGAAATGTATGCCATCACTACCTTGGTGTATTCATCAATGTTCAGATGCTGAGTCACTGTGGCTGCCTCCTTGAACATATCTCAGCTTTATTTAACTAAGAAATTAATTGGGTAAGAGTGGGGTAATAGTATGTGAGACACAACATAGATGGAAGGATATTTGTGGGGTTCACTTCTGAGGCCTCATGAACTGTTCCAACCCACCAAACTATGAACAGACATACCTTGGATCATGGTTGGAGCCTTCTCTTTAAATGAAGACAGATAGGAAAGTAACATAGACAAGATTCTCAGGCAACTGAGGTAAGGCTATAAATTAGCCAGTTTAATGCCTAGAAGTACCATTGGTGTTACCTTCTTTAGTCCTTTGTTGGACTATTCCTTACCTGTTATTTTATAATTCCTCTTATATTACATCCACATATTTTATGTGGTTTATTTGTTAACAACATAACTGTACTATGCACCAGACTCACTCCAGATGCATCCTGAGAGCACTGTCTGGTTAACTGACTTGTGCTGAGTCACACAGTAGGCAAAAGGAGGATGATAGAATCAAAAAGAAGTCATGTACTCAAACGTTCCATGTTTGTCGTCCATGTTGCCGTTCATTCTTACAATGATGGGTTTGGAGCTGATTCTTGGCTCCAACTCGGCCGAATACATAGCTGAAAGTCTCAAACCTGGCTCGTGGCAAGAAGGTATCCCACAATGCAGTGGTGCAATTCCCCAGATCTTGTTTGTTGCTACTACTGAATGATATGTACACTATATACATATATACTATATATATACATATATATCTATATATATATATATATATATATATATATATATATATATATATATATATATATACTATACCTAATAAAAGGAACAACAAACTGAAACAAAGAACTCCTGAAGGTAATAAAAACATCCAACAGGGCCACAAGGAGTCTTTGGCAGGGGGAAGGAGGGGGGGGGTTCGTAAGAATGAAGAGCAAGATGGACAACAAACATGGAATGTTATGGTGAGTACATAACTTCTTTGTTATGTTGTCCTATCTCACCTTCATTCTTACAATGATAGGACAGCGTCCCTAGCACTTTTACCCTGGGTGGCTCACGGGAGTACACCTTTAAGCACCGTGGACCCAAAGGAAGCCCTGTCCCTGGAGGCCAAATCCACTTTGTAATGCATGATAAAAGTATGTGGAGTGGTCCAAGTAGCTGCTGCACAGATATTATCCATGGGTATTCTGGCTTGAAAGGCAGATGACATATGGAATGAGCTTTCACTTTGAAAGGTAAATCTCTGTGATTGGAGGTATAAATGAATGTAATACAATTTGAAAGCCAATTGGAAAGAGTAGTTTTAGAAACTGAACTATGCTTTTTTGCATCAGAGAAGGATACGAATAGTTGGTCTGATTTTCTGAAGTCTTTGGTCCTATGCGAATAGAATCTGAGTTGTCTATGCACGTCTAGTTGATGTAATTTGTATTCTGCCTTGTTGAAATGATTAGGAAAGAACACTGGAAGCTCTATAGATTGATTTATGTTGTTTGGAGAAGACACTTTGGGTAGGAAAGTGGGATTAGTTCGTAAGGATACCCTATCCTTATGAAAAATCAAATATGGCAGTTTAATAGAAAGAGCTTGCAACTCTGATACTATTCTAGCAGAAGTTATAGCCACTAGAAACAAGGTCTTCCAGGAAAGGAACTTGAGGTCTGAAGATGATGAGGGTGCAAAAGGTGGTAACGTGAGATGAGACAGAACAAAATTTAAATTCCAAGGGGAAAGGGGTTCCTTAAAGGGAGGTCTTAATAAGGAGGCACCTTTTAAGAAGGCTGTACACAGTTTGTGTGACATTAAGTTTGAGATAGAATCATGTGGAAATTTGATATTGCAGCAAGCTGAACCTTGATGGTTGCTGCAGCTGAACCTTGCTGGAAGAGTTCCTCCAAAAATTCCAGAATAGAATAGATAGGTGCAGAAAAAGGATCAATGTTCCTCTTTTGAGTCCAAAAGAAAAACCTTTTCCATTTGCTTGAATACAGTTTTCTAGTGGAAGCTTTATGAGAGGACATTAAGATATGTTTGACTGCAGGAGTGAAATTGTGAAGCCTGACTAAGTTGGGAAGTGGAGCAGCCAAGCTGTCAATTTTTAGGTGTGGAGAGAAGGATGAAGCTCCCCTGACATATGAGTCAGTAGATCTGGCACTGGGTCCAGAGTCCAAGGCTTTTCCTGAAGATGAGGCCAAAGGAAGGGGAATCAAACCTGGCAAGGCCAGTAAGGAGCAATGAGAATTACCTTGCTTCCCAAGTACTGTGCTTTCTGAATGACTCTGGGTATGAGAGGGAATGGAGGAAAAGCATACAGGAGTCCTGAGGGCCAATCGTGAGCAAGTGCATCTCTCAGTGTCTCCCCGGAGGTGGGATTAGGGGAAAGTAGTTGCTGCACTTGGCATTCATGGGAGTGGCAAAGATATCGCAGCAAGGCTGACTCCATGTTCAGAAGATCATTTCTACTACATTCTGATTGAGAGACCACTCGTGAGGTATTAAGATTGCTCTGCTCAGCTTGTCCGCTATCATGTTGGACTTCCCCCAGATGTGTCTTGCTATTAGAAAGCGCTGGGAAGAAACTGCACATTGCCAAACTCTTAGGGCCTCTCAACAAAGGGGGTAAGATCTGGTTCCCCTGCTTGTTTATGTACCAAACCACAGACATATTGTCTGACTGCATCTCAAATGTCCCTAAGTGCTTGCAACGCAAGAAGCACTGCTCTCATCTCTAGGACATTTATATGCGAGTGAGCCTCATGTTCTTGTCATGTACCTTGGACTGTTCTTCCCAGATAATGCCCTCTCACCCTATCTGAGAAGCGTCCATGGTCACTGTAGCTATGGGCTGATGTGGAACAAATGGTCTCTCTATGGTCACATGAGTGGAGTATATCCGCCATCTTAAGTCTTTCTTTAATGATTCAGTTAATCTGATCAGGTAAGACATCGGAAGTGCTTGAAGTGACCATTGGGAGAACAACAGCCACTGAAGGATCCTCATGTGCATTCTGGCAAGAGGGGCCAGTGTAATCGTGGAAGCCATTGTTACTAGTAATTTTAGAATTATCTTTGCTTTCACTTTGGTCTTGGGAAGGAGGTGAAGTATCTGTTGTCTGAGTGCTACAACTATTTCTGTTGGAAGACGTGCTACCATAGAGGAGGTGTCTAGATCTGAACCTATAAATGTAATATGTTGACAAGGCAACAAGGCAGATTTTTGAAAATTGACTGTAATTCCCAGCTGATTGCAAATGTCCAAAGTTAGATCCCTGGCTTGTTGGAGTAGATGCTTGGTGGTGGCAGATAGGAGCCAGTCATCTAGATAGGGGAAACACTCAGAATCCTAGATGCCTCAGGTGAGCCATGACTACTGCCATGCATTTGGTGAACACTCTGGGGGCTTTAGTGAGACCAAAGGGCAGACCTTGAAACTGGTAATGACTGGCTCCCAGCCGGAAAAGTAAGTACCTTCTTGATGCCCTGTCCATTTTTATGTGGTAGTAAGTATCTTGACGCTCTATCGTGCACATCCAATCATCTTTCCCTAAAAAGGGAAGTATAGACTGCAGTGTCACCATTCAGAACTTTGACTTCTTGACAGATTCATTTAATTTGCTTAGGTCTAATATGGGTTTCCAGTCCCCTGTTCTTTTTGGCACCAAAAAGAATCTTGAGTAAGTTCCGAATCCTATTTGGTCTGAGGGGACTTCTTGGATGACTCTTTTGTGCAGCAACTTTTGAATCTCTATGGTTGCTTGCTCCCTTAGATTGGGTGGAACATCTGGGATTGTTCTGGTCTGTGGAACAGGATTGTAAAATGGGATGGAGTATCCTCTGGGTATTATTTTTAGTACCCATTTTTCTCTTGTGATATTTTGCCAGGCTTCTGGGTACATGGATAACTACCCCCCGACTGCCTCCAGAGTAGAGCAGTCAGGCCTCCTTTCAGGAGTGCTGATAAGGGCATCCACAAAAGGAGTCACAGTCACCCTGGTTTTGAGGGCCCCCTCTGCCTCTGGGGCGACATCTACCATTATTGCCTCCACCTCTGCCCCTGGAGAAGGAATCACCCTGTGTATCCTAGAAAACTCTTTGGGATATTTTGAACCACATTTTTCCACTCTTCTGGCCTTTAGGATAGGGTCTTGAAGGTACAGAAAAATATACTCGAATGGCAGAGAGAGTTTTCCCTTCCTGCTCACACTGGGTTAGAGTGTCTTTTACTTTGGGTCCAAAGAGTGAGAAACCATCAAAAGGGGCATTAGTAAAAGTAGACTTAAAGGGCTCCGCAAAATTGCACAAGCGTATCCAGGAGTGTCTCCTAAGGGAAACTCTGGAACCCGCTGCCCTGCTCACTCCATCTTCTGCGTAGGATATGAGCCTCATGGAGGAGTTGACAATGGAATTTAAAGTAGACAGCTGGGAGGAGACCTTGTCATTCACCCCACAGCTAATGAACCTTGTAGAGTATCTTCTAGCTGTTTCAGGAGATCTCTTTGTAGCCTTGTAAAGTGGGATAGGTAGTTCAGCGATCGCAGTGAGAATGTCGCTGATGAAAAGACATGCTTCCAGTATCTGTCCATCATTCGAGAGTCTTTATTCAGAGAATGAACAGATGAGGAAGTCTCTGCAAGTTCCTTCTTGGTGGCTGCTGCCACCACCATAGCATCTATGGGTACCCCCTTGGTTAGAAAATCCTTTCCCAAAGGAGCTGACAAGAATTTGTTTGGCCTCCGAGTGACTGGCTCCATAGTGTCAGGTGACTCCCATGCCTTTCGAATAACCAGGTCCAATAGCTCATTGAAAGGTGGAGACACCCAGGAGGCTGAAGGTTGCAATCCAAAAGCCTTTGGGTACATTGACTCCTCATCAGAAGGGGTGGTGGTCTGCCAGCTGCCTCTCTGCTTCAGGATCTCTAGAATATCTGCAAATGAGATATCATCAGAGGATGACCATGGGGACCCTTCCGACTCATCAAGGTCAGTGTCTGAAGTGACAGACTCATTTGGGGAGTCCATGTGCTTCCTCTTGCAAGTTCTCTTCCAAGGTGGCTCCTCAGAAGGATATTCTGGAGAGGCCTCAGAGAAGAGGGGTTTGCCCATTGGGGGATCCTGAGGCTTTGGATCTCTGCTGTCCTGTGGAATGGGTGGTGCCGAGACAGTAGCCAGTGCCTTAGGGGGGCAAGTGCTAGTATCATTCTGTGTTGCTGAATGGGAAGACAGCACACTCATCAGCTCAAAGGCAGATCCCAACAGCTCCAAAGACTTCCTTGGCTTTGAGGAGACAGAGGATGGCACCACAACCAACAAGATCAGGCCCAAGGCCAATGTCGGAGCCAAGCTAACCTGGGCCAACCACCCGAGGGGTAGACTCAGCACTGAAGAAGATCAGGGCCAAGAATCCCCCCCCCCAGGGCCTACCGGGGAACTCCAGCCCCCAGACTCCCTGGACAGCACTGAGAGAGTTGGAGCAGATGTTGGCTGCATGAACACAGATGGGGGTCCTGGAACCAATGGATCCACAGTAAGCGGTACCAAGCACTCTAGCTCCGAAGGACCAGCTTAGCTCAGAATAGGAACAGTTGGTATAATTGGTACAGTAAAGCTGAGAATAATTTCGTCAATGCAGGCGACTTGAGGAATCTGCACACCACCCGTTCCATGTCATTAACTGATAAGCTCCTGGTGGACCTGTGCAGAATTGGAGATCTCAACGTCAGAGAAACCGGTGAAATATTCATGGACCAGCTCTGAGTAGAGGTATCTTGTAGCTCTGAGGACTTTGGAGCCAAAGCACCAGGCTTGTCAACTAATATGACCTTTGACGGCTCCGAGGACTGTGGAGCCAAGGAGGTAGCGGCCCTGAAAATTTTTGGTAGTTTGACTGGAGGCTCTGACTGAGCCATTGTTGCAGGTGAATGTTTTTTTTTTAAACTTTTCCTTTTTAGAGGAAAAAGAAGAAGAAGAGGAAGAAGAACTATGGATAGCTTCCTCAAAATTGGCTTGAAGAGCCCTTTCGGAATCAATTTGTTTCGCCTTTTTTGAAGTACTCTTGCACTAAAAGAGTGACAAAAAGTGCAGTCTTCTTGTAGGTGAATAACACCAAGGCAATAAATGCATATAACATGTCCATTAGTGATGGACATTTCTTGTGAGCACTTCTGGCATTTTTTAAAGCCCAAAGGCTTTTGGGTTCTCTCTTTTGGGTCTTTAGACATAGTTAAGGTAAGACTGCAAAAAGCAACAAATAACAACAAGAAAAATGTTGCTGTTGAACAGCTAAAGCTACACTGAACAGTAACTACAGGAAGCATAAGGAAAAAGACAACTAGGGAGTAAAAATAGGGCCTCTAACTTAAACAGTCCTATTTTCTAGACAAGACAACAATTAACTACAAGCCCTCTAACTTAAACAGGCAAATAGCTCTCTAACTTAAACGAGCTACTGAGAAACTCAACAGACAAAGCAACAACCACTACAAGGGATACCAGTAGGCCTACAAGGCGATGGCAAAAGCCGTGCCAAAGGGGATAAAACTATCACTATCTAACAGTAATGCAATAAAATGCACAACAAATTAAATATAATTAGAAGATAAGCTATCTATTAGCAAAATATAGCAGTTTAGAGGAAAAATAAGAGAAAATTTTTCAAAACTTAGCCATGGCCAAGATGAGCGCATCCAATCTTGTAAAGCGGCAAACAAGATCTGGGGAATTGCACCACTACATTGTGGGATACCTTCTTGCCACAAGCCAGGTTCGAGACTTTCAGCTATGTATTCAGCTGAGTTGGAGCCGAGAATCAGCTCCGAACCCATCATTGTAAGAATGAGGGCGAGATAGGACAACATAACATCAATTGGTTATAGGATGAGACATACTAGCAATGCATGACCTTTATTATCTAGAGTACTGCCTTCCTTTGGTCATCAAAATAAAAAGTCAAACCTTGTGCTATTCCACTAAGAACATGAGTATAGGGAGAATTACCTCTGTAAAGGCTTACCTTTGGTCCTGCAATATGCAAAATTTGTAATCTAGGATGCCTTATAAGGGTGGCTAAAAATGCTGAAAATATTGCAAGACAGTTTCATGCTTTAATGAGCAAAGGGAAAACTATATTAAATGCTGGGAAAAAATATTCAGAATCATTTTTTGAAATTTCTTCACTTTGATTTTTGTACACATCTTTATCCCTTATGGCCCATTATATGTAATACAGAGTTACTCTAAACTCACAAAAAAGATGCTGCCATCTTCTAAAAGGATTGCATTTTTCTCTTTCTGCTGTAAAATTTAACAGCTTTCATAACAAATCTTGAATAAAACTGTTGCCTTACCATTTTTCTTATTATATTAATAGCTCCTGGAATTAAATAAATTGCTACCTAACAGAGAATTCATTTTTATATAGTTAAGCTGTCCAAAGAGACTTTTTATAAACAGTATAAACAGCTTTCCTATTTAGTGTGTAGTTTAATGTGTATATGATCTACGTTCAAGCTTTTTTTATGTTCAAGCTGTGTTTATCTTGTTTGCTATATTATTCTTTATCGATAGAAAATCGCAATAATTTTTTTTTAAATGCATTAGAGCATTTTCTAGCATAGATCCTGTTAAAAGGAGTTAACTACTTTCAAAATTTAAGTAGTCCAAGTATATAAATTATCATACAAAACTTGTTCAACTTCCAAAAGGACTCACACAAATGTCGTTGTTAAAAATAGCATGTAAATATTGCAAATATCTGTTGTCTTACTTCCTGAACTCAGCTTAGCAAATTTATTTTGTTTGCTAATGTCTCAAATGTTGTCCATGTTATATTTGAAACCAACTGTGTGTCTGTCCATTACAGTTCTAATTTCAGTTATACATTAATTTTCTCATTTATGACTTTATTTGCTTATATTTATTTATTATTTGCATACCAAATAGTCAGTCAGGTCCAAGGACCAGTTGTAGTCATAACAGGTTCAGCTGCACAAAACATGGAAATGATGAATTTTAGTAGATATAATGCAATACACCAAACCACAAGCATCTACTAATTGGTAAACAAACAATACATAGTAAAACATATACAGGCAAGAGGTCCTAAAATGTTTTCCTATAAACAGTTGCCAAACATTCCATATATTATATGAATTCTACTGGAAAACCACACCAGGCTAAACAGACTCTGCATACAAGTAAGTAGCCATAATACATTAAGTAAAAATACATGCCAAACATAGTGATAATATACAAAATCTTTTTCCACTATAAGTAGTTCAGTGTAGCTAGTATTTAATATTCTGTTCATAGGTTCATAGGTTCATAGGTTCATACTAGGCTATCTGCCCGAGGGCATTTACAAGCCTAGCCCATCGTTTTGTGGCTTACGCCACCCCTTTAGTATGGGGAACTATACCCATTATTTTGCTGTGCCTCTGTCGAGCAGTGACACTGAGGTAATCCCTGGGGTATATCTGCGATCTCCCATCCATTGGTCAAGATTTCTCTTGAACAAGGCCAGCGAGGTGCTCTGCCTCACATGTACCGGGATTTTGTTCCACAGCATAGGGAGTCTTTGGGTGATGAATCTATCCCTCCAGCATGTCCTATTAATAGCCGTGTCGAGGTTTAAGTCTCCCGCCCTTGTGGCTCTGATGGATCTAGATTTTTGAGGTGAAGCATATTCATCAAATCTGGGTTTGACATGGCCTTGTATGTTAGGCAAAGGTCACCTCTGAGCAGCGGTGGCGACTGAATAGAGCTGGAGTTCTTTCAGTCGGGCAGCATAGGACAGATTTTTGAGACCCTTTATCCTTTTGGTGAGGAACTTTGTGGCCTCTCCAGCTGCTGCAAGTGTCGGGTCAGATACATTCGAATGGGGCATTGTACTCAATCATTGGTCTGATGAGTGATGAGTAAAGGGAGACTATGACCTCCCTTGATCTAGATGAGAATCCCTTCATGATAAGGTGGGCAATGTAGAAGGTCTTCCTAACTACTTTAGCTACATGGGTGTCGAATGACAGACTACTATCAACCTGGGTCCCCAGGTCCCTGATAACTTCTTCTGTGCTCAGTGGATTGCCACCTATTTGGTAGCTAGGGGTAACCTTGTTTTTCCGAAGGGTATGACTATGCATTTTTGGCATTTAACTTTAGGCCGTGGCTCTGGCACCAGTTATCCATTTCTGTGAGACCCTTCTGAAGGATATCTGTGTCAGATGTGTTTTCTACTATGGCCAGTTTGCAGTCATCTGCAAACTTTGTCAGCCATAACCCTCCTGTGTTTGCTTGTACTGGAAAAGTAGATGCCAAACAAGAGTGGGCCCAGGACTGAGCCCTGTGGGACACCACTTGTGACAGGCTTTGAGTCTGACATGGCGCCAGCAACTCTGACCCTGTGAGTTCTGTCACTCAGCCAGTTTGCAACCCATCTTGTGATGTATGGGTTAACATTTAAGCTGATGAGTTTTTCAATGATACCCGAGTGGGGTATTGTATCAAGGCCTTAGCCAGATCGAGGTAGGCTGTATGGACTGCCTTTCCTCATCAATGGCTTTGGTGACTGTTTCAAAAAGTCAACCAAGTTTAAAAGGCATGATCTGCCTTTGACAAAGCCAAACTGGGTTGGATCCAAAGTCTGCAAATTCCTATGTCTTTATTTATGAGGTCCATTATGATCCTCTCCATGGCTTTGCAGATAAGGCTTGTCAAGCTAATGGGCCGGTAATTTCCAGGGTCGGTGGAGGCACCGCCTTTGTGAAGTGGGACCACAGTTGCAGTGCGCCACTCCCTGGAGTGCGTATCCAGAGGTAAGACTTTGATTAAACAGCTGTCCTAGCTGTGGGTTTAATTCCTCATTGAGTTCATGGAGCACACAGCCGGGGACACCATCAGGTCCCATGGATGCTGTGTTTTTTGCTTTGGAGAGAGCAGTTCTCACTTGGGTGCTGGAGATGTTTGGGGGGCTGCAATCGTTTGGTATAGATATTTCTCCTTTTGGGGGGGAGGGGGGGGGAGTTTGCACTGAACCTGTCAGCCAGTATGTTGGCAATGTCTGTAGGATCAGTAATCTTCACATCATTTTGAACTAGTTCTGAGCATATCTGGGGGTTTCCTCCTAGGTTTCTAACATAGCTAAAGAAGGCCTTATGATTGTCTTTTGAGTCTTTAGCTATTTTTCTCTCTGTTATTTCTCAATAGTAGGCTCCAGTTTCTCCAGTTGTGACCTCTGCTCACATTTTCTCTTGGTGAGATAGGTGAGGAAATAATCAGATTGGTTGCCCAACACCTAACTTCTTATCAGTCCATGAGCACCAAGTCTAACTTCTCCTGCTTAGTCTTTCATTTGTACAGCTTAATTTGCAGCACATCTGCCTAGAGGTATTGCTTGGCTTCTGCTGGCATAGCCATATTTTCTGTCTGGTTCTTCCATACAGCAGAGAGCATTAGGTGCAAGCCACCTGTGTGGAGGCCTCAGACAGAACTGGGTGTAAGCCACTTATCAGAAGGCTTCAGATGGAAGTGGGTTTAAGCCACCTGTGAGGAGGTCTCAGACAGCACTGGATGTAAGCAACCAGTGAGGAGGCCTCAGACAGCACTGTGTAACTGCCTTTGACGATGCCTCAGACAGCACTGGGTTTAAGCCACCTATGAGGAGGCCTCAGACAGTACTGGGTGTATATCACCTATGAGGAAGCCTCAGACAGTATGGGATTTAAGCCACCTGTGAGGAGACCTCAGACAGCTCTTGGTGTAAGCCGCCTGTGAGGAAGTCACAGACAGCACTGGGTGTAAGACACTTATGAGGGGGCCTCAGACAACACTGGGTGTAAGCCACCTGTGAGGAGGCCTCATGATATACTAATAACCTTGTTGGATTTTTATCTGTATTCATGGTTTTGATGCCGCTTTTTTGTTCTTGACTGTGATTTGTTAGCAATATCAGTACATTGGAAAGATATTCTATTTTTCTTTTATTAGAGGCCTCATGATATATCATCTCCCACAGAACCATTCTACGTACCAGCAATGTTCACAACTAGAACTCTGATAACAAATTTAGAATCTAGCAGATGATGTAGGAGTTTACATTAGGCTTGTCTAATTTTGTAATAATACTAACATGAGGAATAGTGTCAAAAGTCTTGGCCAGGTCAAGACAAGCAATTTGCACAGAATGACCTTAGTCCAGTAACCTTGTAATCTTTTCAAAGATGTTTAATAGGTTCACGAGATAGGACCCATCCTTCACAAAACCAAACTCATTGACATGCAGGTCAAGTAAGTTACCTATGTTTGCATAAAGGAGTTTTGTCATGATAAATTATATGGCTTTGCATATAAGGCTGGTAAGGCTGATGGAGCTATAATTACCTGGGTCTGTAGAGGGGTCATACCTTTCAAATGTCCAGATTTTTGCCTCTTATTTTTGCTTTGTCATAAAACGTGATTTTTTAGCAAATCACTAAAGACTGAAATCAGTAAATATGACATGGATTTGAGTTTCAGCCTCCATATCCCTCAGTAAATGCAAGCTAATACAAATTATTTTATTCTAGCAGCTTTTGAAGTTTATAAGAGCAATATTTAAAATCTGCTTCTACTTTTGGGATTTTGTCCACCCCATTATTTTAGGCTTTGTCCAGAATTCTTGGACTAAGAGGTTGAGCGGTATGAGAGGGGTCACCCTTGTGTAGAAAAGTCACAGTGCTTGTTCTTTTAGCATCAGGAACAAAGCCTGTAAACAGGCTAAAGTCAAACAGTATCAGTAGAGACTTAGATAATGCATACATGGGCACTGATGAGAATGTAGCCTGGAATGTTATCTGATCCCATGGAAGTATTTTTAGTCTTTGTCAGGGATTGTAAGGCTTTTTACAAGGTGACTACAAGGGAAAATTAATTTGCAGGGATAGTGGGGCATCAATGTGGATAGGAGGGGTAAGGTTAGCACTAGAAATGTCTGCTAATATATTAGCTATATCCTTAGGGTCAGAATGGGTGATATTATTATAGATGAGCTCAGTGCAGTGTTGGACACTATCCTTTAATTTTCTGACATAACTGAAGTAAGTTTTGTAGCTCCCCTTGGAAACTGTAACAACTTAGTTCCTAACTCTGCTTTACATTCTCTAATAATGTTTTTAAGTTCTTTGCTGTCTTAAAGTAGGGGGATAGGGATTTCTTACAACTCTTCATAATTTTCTTTCTTTTGTTGCACATTTTCTTAATACTGAAGTACTCTGATCAAAATGTAAGGGTAGCCTATTCCAGGAACAAAGAATACATTGTGTCATGGCATCTGGTGTTGACGATGAAGTAGTACAGCTTTAGGTCTTTAGGATGTGTGTTTGCTTTACCAGTGCTTCTATTTAAGTGAAGGAGTTCAAAGAACACTGGTGTTAACTGCACCAAAGGCTAAGCAGAGATCACCCCTCAGGACTCGGTATGACCCTGAGTACAGGGACAGTGCTTTTATCTATCAGAGTAGCTAAGGGTACTGAGACCCAAAATATTTTTGATGAGGAAACATTGAGATCTGTCAAGCTGGTTTAGGTGCTAAGCAAGGTATTTGCCAAAGGGTGCATTATATTCCACGATGGGCCTAATAAAGGGAGAATAAAGCAGGATCATAACTTCTTTGTACCTCGAGGAGATATATCAAAGAATAAAGTGAGTGAGACTGAAGGTTTTTCCAACCACCCCCAAAAAAGTGCCAGTAAAAGGAGATTCCATTATCAATGCACATATCAATAACACTATTAACTATATTAAATTTAAGAGGAAAGTAATCTCTGCTATAAGCAGAAGTGATGTTAAAATTTCCAAAGGAAAGCTGAACCACATTTCTTTGTGTTAATTGTCAGACCCACATGAAAATGTATCAGGGTAAAGATCCTGAAATAAATTGATGATATTGCATTGCAGAGTATGAATGAAACTGTGAATGTTCAAGAGTCCATGTTGGGTCAAACAGCACAGAAAGTAAGGAAAACATCTTATAATCTTTGCGTATGATGTAGCAGATAACATCAATGCATGGAGGATTTGTTTTAGTCCTAGATGAAGAGTTTGAGGGTCAGAATGGCACGATATCTGATTCTCTATAAGCAAACATGGTTATCCACTATCCCTTGACATTTGCTTTTATGCCACAGAAATATATGCCGAAGGGGAGGGGGGCAGGGGGGCAGAATCCAGTGGAAAACTACTGATGAAAAGAAATTGCCTAATGTGGAAGTCAAACCCATGATCCAGTGATTAAGACATTTATGATCTACTGCTGACTGAGCTTTTTAAGCACTGGCTTGTCCAGGATTGGAACCCAAGACCACTCACATCCAAAGAAATAATTATGTTAATAAATAAACATCTATTTTCTCTTCATCTTAGTGAGTGCCAGGCTTTCAGCATTTTCACAAGTAATCTACACATTCTACTTAAATTGTATATCACTTTTTTTTACCTTTATTCCAATTTGCTGAAAGTTGAGCACATAGATTAAGCTATATTTAGGCCAGCACCCAACACATTAAATATGGCTTTAATCAATGCAGGTTTATTTGGCAAAGGATTAGTCAAATCAGTCCACTGCTATTTACATTAGTCAAACATTGAGGCTTTATTGTTTCAGGATCACAGAACTTTGCAGCTAAGGAAGTTTTCTGCTTTCTCCCAACCCAGAAAAATATTGCAGTTAGTAAATGTGTAGAGGCAGGTTTCTGACAGGTGAAGAAGACTTGACCTTCCAGGGGCGTGGCCAGCATGGGCTCAGAGTAGCAGCAAAATTCAATAGCTGCACTAAAGGAATCTTATCTACACTGGAATTTTGTCTTCTAATTAAAATTTTGGAACTCTTTTCTATCTAAACATATAATACTCAACATTATCTACAACAATACCTACAAAAAAATAAAAATAAGATATACTTTCCACTCAAAAAATATACTTGGAAAAGTGCTTCTCATCTGAAGAAGAAATTCAGCATAAGCTTCACTAAGACAATCAGTCAAGAATCCAGTCTCAAAAGGGAACTTCAAACTCTGATAACTAACATTCAGGATCTAACTACAAAGATTGATAAAATTGACAATAAATTGACAACTTCAGAGAAAAAGCCACTAAACAAATGGATCTACTTCATGAAGATTTAAAACAACAAAAATCCAGATAACAGGCATAGAAGAAGCACTTAATGATGTGGATGGCAGATTAATCAAAAATGAAAACAATGTAGAGTTTTTACTCAAGCAAAATACTATGCTACAAAACAAGATGGATGATCTTGAAAACAGATCTCATCGAAACAATTTAGGATATTTGGACTACCAGAAAATATAGAGGGAAATAATATGACAAGTTTTCTTACCACCTGGCTACCAGAATTTCTTGACCTTCCAGAAACTATGTCATTTGGCATAGAAAGAGCTCACCGGTCACTAACTGCAATTAATAACATCAATAAAAAAACAACCAAGATCTGTTATAGTAAAATTTCTCTCCTCATCTTGCAAAGAGTTAATATTAAAAACTGCTTGGTCCAAGTCTCCAATAAAATTCAATGACACAATAATCAGCTTTGACAATGACTATTCATCTATGGTAATTGACAAGACAAAAAAATTTTTACCTCTGATAAAAGAACTGAAGAAAGCACATATTAAAACTCACATTTTATTTCCTGCAAGGCTGAAAATTTTCATCCCAGAAGGACCCAAGGTGCTTGAGGATATGGACTCTGTACTGATTTTTTGTCAAAAATCATAAGATACTAGAAAAAAAATAGAAAAAATGGAATGGACAACCCCCTGTCTTAAAATAATGGTATCTAACTCAACATGGAAAACTGCTGAAAAACAAAAAAGACCAAAAAACAAATGAACTAAAGCATAATATACTTCTACATCTTGTTTTACTTGTGGACACTATGTTAATAGTAAGCCTTTTTTATTGTGCTCTCTTTTCAAGGTAAGCTTTTCTCATCACCTCACAAGTATTATCCACATAGTTATATATATATATATCCCTTAAGTTTTCTTTAATTATTATAAATGTAGCTATGTAAATCCCTCTCTTATATAATTGCAAAACTTTCAAATAGTCATACTTAGAAAATATTTTATCTTATAAACAAAACAGTAATGCTGAAATATCATACCTTATTCTCTAAAAATAAACATTCTAGGCTTAGTTTATAAATAGTATTTTGATTGTATACTAATACAGATGTAAACATAATAACCTACCATATATAAGTTAAATATGAATTCCCTAGCAGTTATACACTCAATTTATATAAATACATCTTCTTTATTTTCATGCTGGGTATTATATGTCCTTACTGAGGTTTATAAATTGTCATTTAAATAACATACAGCTATAGTGTTACATTGCTTCAAATAATGCTTTAGTTATTACATGCCTTTAATAGCCTTATGACTTGATATTACATGCCCTTTAGGGCTTTATGGCTTAATGTTGCATATCTTTCAAAGGGAAAGGGCATACTTTCTTTGAGTTTTTTTTTTCTCCTGTCTACATTATTTTATTAAAAAATATACTTTCCAAAGCCAAGAACACAGCATCCATGGGACCTGACAATATCCCAGCCTGCATTCTACACGAACTACAGAATGAACTGCCACCCTACCTAAGTACCATGTTCAATCATAGCCTCACCTCAGGCTTTGTGCCCACTGAATGGCGCACAGCTACGGTTATCCCACTCCACAAAGGGGGAGCCATGATGGACCCCGGGAACTACCACCCCATTAGCCTGATGAGCCTGGTCTGCAAGGCCATGGAACATATCATCATGGAACTCATAAACAAAGACATTGGTAATCTCCAAACTCTGGACCCTACCCAGTTTGGATTTGTAAAATGCAGATCATGTCTCCTAAACCTGATTGACGTCTTTGAAGCAGTCACCAAAGCCATAGATGAGGGTAAGGTGGTTCACACAGCTTATCTAGATCTCGCCAAGGCTTTCAACACCATCCCCCACTCTGGAATTATAGATAAGCTCACTAAAATAGGTATAATTCCCTATGTCACAAGATGGTTTGCCAACTGGCTCACAGACAGAACCCACACTGTGAAAGTAGCAGACTCCAAATCTGACTTCAGACCAGTGACAAGTGGAGTACCACAGGGTTCAGGCCTGGGTCCTCTCCTGTTTGATATCTACTTCTCTGAAGTACAGGCTAACACAGAAGGTCTTTGGCTAACAAAGTTTGCAGATGACTGCAAACTAGGAGCCATAATCGAAACTCCTAACGATGTGGACATACTACAAAAAAGCCTCACTGAGACAGATGCCTGGTGTCAAATCCATGGCCTGAAGCTCAATGCCAAAAAGTGTATTGTCATCCCATTTGGTAAAAATGCTGTACCCATGAACTACCACATAGCTGGTAGTCTACTTAATGCCGAAAATGTGATAAGAGACCTTGGGACACAGGTGGACAGCAGTCTCTCCTTTGATAATCACATCGCCACAGTGGTCAGGGAATCCTTCTACATGGCTCACCTCATCACAAAAGGTTTCTCGTCCAGAAAGAAAGAGGTCATTGTTCCCCTCTACCCATCACTCATTAGACCCATTATAGAGTACAACACCCCATTTGGTATGTACCTCACAAGACATCTACAACAACTGGAAAGGCCACAGAAATACCTCACAAAGATGATTACTGGCCTCAAACAGATGCCCTACGTAGACCGTCCAGCTTTACTCCACCGCATATCGCCTGCTCAGAGATGATCTCTGCCTAACATACAAAGCTATGTCAAACCCAGAGCTGTTAGACATGCTCCACTTAAAGAAATCCCAATCCCTCCGAGCTGCATGCTCTAGGGACATAAACCTTTTCACCACAATAAACAGAACATGCTGGGGGGATACATTCCTGTCCCAGAGACTTCCCATACTCTGGAACAGACTACCTATCTATGTCAAACAGAGCTCCTCATTAGCACTCTTCAAGAAAAATCTTGATGATTGGATGGGAAATAGGAAATTCACCCCAGGGATCACTTCTGTGGCTCTGCTCGACAGGGGCACATGAAAATAATTTTCCAGGGTGGGGAAAGCCAGGGTACATTCTTGGCTAGAATTATATAGGCCCTAGGGCCAATAGCCTAGTACCTACCTATGAGCCTATGAACCTATAATGGTGAATATAAATACATAGCTCTGATGCATAGTCAGTAAATATACATAGTTTAATTTCAGTGAGCAAAGGTTATGATAAGTTGATTGTTTATGCAATTTTGAACTTAGTAAGAGAAAAAATAATCATAACTAGAAGATCTGACAACAGATAGATAAGCATTATAGTGAAATACTTGGGTTCAAAACTCCCATTAACAAACTGTTTGCATATCTAGACAAGAGTGATTTTTTACACTGTAATGCATGATATAATTTGTAGTAGACTATGAGTACAATGTAAATCTAAAGCCAATTTGGGCTATAGATAACTATTTGCCATCTTTGAGTTTTAATTACTTGTAATGATGAGTAATCACTCATATAGTTATGCAAAGCTCATGTCTCTCAACCTCAGGAAATTTACTGAACCTAAGTAATTTCAGTTGCATCTATATCTCCTCTTGTCTGTATCAGATCTGCTCACATTCTAAATGTTTTGTTAATATATTCTTGGAAAACACTTGAATTAAATGCTTGCAGTCTGTTATATATTTGTGACTAATTCTAAACAGGTTTCATGTCAAGATATGTTTACAGGCTAGATGATGTTACATGACAGATATTATAAGGCTGTCTTATTTTCTCTCTAATTCATTTATCTTTACTTTTCATTTTCAAATGAAAGACAAGACTATGCTTTATTGTCAGAAGTTTTTTTTTCTCATATTGTAAAGGAAATATTTAATTGAAATGTATAATATGGTTGTATTGAATGACTGAATGTTTTATGTAATGGAGTGTAAAGAAATCTTTATCTTTTATCCTTGAACTTATCAAGCCTTGCTTGTTGAGGGCAGCAACAATTGTTTGTAATGATAATAGATTTCATTTATTAATACCAGGCTAAACATTATTTAGCATGGTTATAGAGTGATGGATTAATTTAGCTAGTTTTGTACTATTCCTACTGGAACTGCCTGTTAATTTAGATTATATTGAATGCTTTCTTTAATTTTTAGTTATATATAATGTATACAATATACTTCTTTTTCAAATCTCTATGGTTATATCAGATGAGTTATACTGAATCAAACTTACTATGTTCAAGAAGGAATAATTTATCATTTAATTCCTAGCTTTAATTACTTAAGATATACAACAAGTGGTTGCTATGTTCTGTTGCTACTGTTTAAGGATTTGATCCGAGTGACTGATGTCACTGGGGCAAGGAGTTTATAACTCTAGGTGGGGAGCTATATCTTTTTTTTAATAAGTTACAACATATAACCAATTTCATAAAATTGTTTCACCTGACATCCACTATAATTGATTTACATAATAATATAAGCTGTACTATTTGCAAATTTCATATTACCTACTATGGCATAAGGATCAATGTTTACAGATCGAACAGTATTTATTCAGGAAAGGGATATATAATATACACATATGATATAGATATGTTACAACTTATACAAAGATTGTTATTAATATAATATGGCCAAGTTAAAAGGCAAATCTATCAACATAAATGGTCTGAATAACCAATCAAAAGAGGCAGTTTATTCAAATATCTAGCCTTACACAAGCCCAACATGTTTTTTTTACAATAAACCCATTTATTGAAAGATAGTATTAAACTTCTGAACACAAATAAACATATAATCATTGTAAGTTCAGAACATCCTAAAAATAAGGGTTGTAGCAATTCTTTGGAACAATTCACTTCCACTATCTAGAATAATTAAGACACATCAAGATGACAAAGGGATGCTCTGTTTAGCTAAATTGAAATAAATAAGAAATTTTATACAGTAATACACAACTATTGGCTACCCGACATAGGTACCAACACTATTAAATAACATATAAATCAAATAATTTCTCAGGCTGAGGGAAATATCATCATGGCAGAGGATTTCAATTGTATTTTAGATGGAAAAGATTCTAGTACTTTAGGGAAAAGAAAGATTACACCACAGGCCAAGCAGCTAATACAATTCATGGACTCTTATCAGCTTACAGATATTCATGATTATGTAGCTCAGAGCTCATTACAATATACATTCTATTTCAATAGATACAAAATAAATTCCAGAATAGATAGAATAATACTCTCTACACAAATACTAAATGATCTAACAAACAGTAACATCATGTCATGCCCAATTTCTGATCATAACTCCATTATATTTGAGCTTAACATTAATACTATACCCAATGTACAAATAAAAAGAATTCCTGCATATCTTATACAACTAAAAGATTTTCAATCATTCCTAAAAGAAGAAATACAAAGTTTAATTAGTATAAGTTTAATATCCAATACTAAAGATATATACACATGGGATGCTTTAAAAGTTTATTTATATGGGCAAATAAACAAATGGTATTATAACATGAGGAAGTCCTGGGATAAAGATTTAAAAATAATGCAAGACAAACTAGATATGTTACACCTTAAAAACAAGGATAAGCTTGTATCTAAAAAATATCAGAGATGAAATAAACAAACTGAATGAGGAATATAGAAATATACTACATCACAAGACTATGATCTCCTTAGAAAAATATACATTTCTAGCCTGTTCATTGAACCCCAAATAATTAACCTTAAAACAAAACTAAAAGAATAAACAAACACAATCATATTAAAGAGATATACTCTGTGAGGAAGAAGAAGGAGGTCTATAGTATACAAGATATATTAGATGAATTTAAAAATCACTTCCACACAATCAATCAAACCACACATAACACAGAATCAAAAGATAAGATAAATGAATGTATTAATAAAAATCTCTATAATAAACTCAACAAGCAACAGGCAGAAGTCATTGATAAACAAATCACCCTAGCAGATATACAAACTCAAATTAACAAACTTAAACAAAATAAAGCACCAGGAAATGATGGTATTATACCCAAGGTATATATAATTATGCATAAAATCATTATCTCCTTACTCCATAAAGTCTACAATACAGCTCAGAATTATATTATAATGCCTCCTTCTTGGAAATACACATTTATATTACTTATCCTAAAATCTAACAAAGACCCAAAATATTGTTCCTCATATAGACCCTTATCCTTATTGAATGTGGATTATAAAATGAAAGACTTAAGAAATTCTTACCACAATTAATAGATGATGACCAGCCAGGCTTTGTAGTTAATAGAAGTACTTTTGATAATATTAAACAAACTTTAGCCCTAATTGATTTCTCCCAAAGAAAGAAAAAAATGTAACATTAATAAGCCTTGACATAAATTCAACATTTCACTCAATAGACTGGGACTATCTGTTCATATTACTAGAAAGTCTAAATTTCTCAAAACATGTTATTAATTTACTAAAACAACTATGTAATGGTGCCCTTGTATATATTAAAATGGGATCAAACATTTCAATCAAAATACCTATCACAAAAGGAACCAAGCAAGGATGTCCCCTCTCTCTGCTGTTATTCACTTTAATGATAAAGCCATGAGCTAATGACATATGGAATAATAAAAATATAGAAGGACTAAAGATTAATGAGGGGACAACATCTAAAATCCAATTATTTGTGGATGATGTACTTATTACTATGAAGGGAAATGAGTCCTCAATAACATCATTATTTGATTCCATCAAAACTTTTCAAAAGATGTCTGGATTGTCATTTAATGAGAATAAAACCAAAATTCTAACAAAACCATAGATAATATTAACCATACACCTAATCAAATCACATACTTAGGAATCATTCTTGCTAAAGATATAAAATCAATAATACAATTAAATTACAATAAATGTTATGAAAACATTCAAACTCTATTTCTGAAATGGAATACAGTTTTATTCACAAGAGAAGAAAGATTAACTATCATAAAAATACTACCAAACTGGCTTAGTCCCTTCCTCCAGTACAGCAGGTGAACGCCTCAAGTAGTCACAACCAAGTAATGGTACTCATACAAGATAAACGTAATCAGATGGACAAACTCACTAGAGCAAGTCGTAGAAATCTTCCAAGGATCAACCAAATCTTCAAAATATTGCCTTGCATTTATTGCATTTGCAGGTACCTTTTCTCATATCAATTCTGGGTTGTGAGAACTAGTAATCATTTTTGTCATCTGGTTATGAAAAGGGTGTTCCACTATGGAGGCTTTGCTGGCTGTAACAGCAGAAACATAGTTTATGTAGCAACTTGTCAATATTATCCAACTTTTTATATTGGAAAGACAAAGAGGAGGTTTAAGGAAAGGATTCTTCATCATGCATGAGATGCAAGTGATTGTGTAAAAACGAATGCCTTAGCAAATCATATTATGATCTTTCCTGGACATTCTTTTAGCTTTATAGCATTAGAATAGATAAAGGAAAATAAAAGAGGTGGTGATATACATAATACAACAGAAACTATAGAGGCCAAATGGATTATGGATTTATGAGCCAATCGTCCTGCAGGACTGAATGAAATAGTCTCACTAAAACCCATTTTAAAAAGATGATGTCCCCTTAAGCTCTCTCATTGGATAGAAAAAGGGGGCTTGCATTAGCTCACTCAGGAATAGGCTGAGTGAGAGAGAGATGTCACTTGCCAAGAAAGGAGGCATTGGATGGAGACCAAGTGGATGATTTGTTGTTGTCTTAATTCATAGGAAACAGCATATGAGTTTTAAGGATCTGAAGAAGGCTATGGCTGAAAGTGCTTATCCTGTTCACTTTTAAAGAAGAAGCTGTTTGTATTGGGACATTGTGTTATAACCACATTCCTTTTAACCACATTCGTTTTAAAGGTATTACAGTATTTTTTATATACTTACTTGTGGTGGTACTTCTGAGTTTTTTCTACTGTTTGCGCTGCTTATTTGGACTACCTTTAGCAACACACAGTTTTGTCTTCTTTTTGGTTACATTTTTTCTTACCTGACATTGCACATGGCAGAAAGTTCTTCTGAAAAACCTGCAATAGAGAATGCTAGATACAATACGTTATCTTTGAGTAATCAAGTTAATAAAGCTATGCCAGGAATTTTAGTGAGTTCCACTAAACTTAGATCTAGAATTTTGTAAGGAAGCTGATAAAACCTCCACTCCGGAAACTTTTGACAAAACATTTGTAGAAGTTGAGAATGCAGCATATCACCTGAAAAGGTTACAATGGCAATGTTTCCATTTGGAAGCTTGATGCATCATCAGATCATCCTTAGGGGGCTATGGGTCAAGTGCATGGTAACTTATGGCAACACATATCCAGATCTGTTGGCCCATTGGCAAGCCATTAACATTGAAACTAGTTTCAGAGATATCAGATTGCTAATAGAATTTTTTAAACCTCATGAAGAGGAAATTGCTAACTTAATAAGAAAAAGACAAATGGAGTTAGAAGGGATGAATCTTTCAGAAGTCTGCATTACTAAACTAGAGACCTTACAACCTTGGAAATCCACATCCCTCCCACCCCCACCCCTACCCCGGCGCAAAGGTAACCACCTTGAAAACTTCTCCAAAGCTAACTCTGGCACACAGGCAAATGGAGAAGTGTTGCATGACTGCAGAATCATACACCAATGCACTGTGCAAACATGTACACAAATGCATGAATCTTGCCATACCCAGTAGAACCAAGACACCCTCCTCCAAAAAAGGAAGCCAAACTGGTAATCCCCTGCCATAAACAAACTCTACAACAGAAGGAGGCAACTGATACAGAATAAGGTGAAGTCCCAAAACTGGAAAAACTCCCTTATCAGCCTCAAAAAAAGGTGAGATCCCTCATCAAATCATCTAAATCTAGCTATGAAAACAGAATTGCAGCAGATAGTAAAGGCAACCACAAGACCTTCTATAGTTATGTCAAGAATCTCCATGGCAATACCCAGATTTTCTCTGAGCTACTGCACAATGGTACCCCTATACCAAGCCAACAGATATTGCCAATATACTGGCCGACAGATTCAGTGCAACTTTACCCCTCTCCACTCCCAAAGGACCAATCACAATACCAGTAGATTGCCAGGCACCCAATATTACTGCTGCATAGGTTAAAACAGTACTGTCCAAGGCCAAGAAACAAGCTTCTATGAGACCTGACAATATCCCTGTCTTTGTTCTACATGAACTACAGAGTGAACTGGCACCTCACCTGTGTGCCCTGTTTAATCACAGCCTCACCTCAGGCTTTGTCCCTACCAAATGGCACACTGCTATAGAGATCCCTCTCCACAAAGGAGGAGCGACTACAGATCCTGGGAACTATTGCACCATTAGCCTGACAAGTCTGATATGCAAAGCTATGGAACGCATCATCATGGACCTAATAAAAAAGGATATAGGGAATCTCCACACTCTGGATGTCACACAGCTTGGTTTTGTGAAGGGTAGATCATGCCTGATCAACTTGGTCAACTTCTCTGAGTGAGTCAGCAGAGCTGTGGATGAAGGCAAGGTGTTTCATACAGCCTACTTTGATACCATTCCACACTTGGGAATCATAGAAAAACTCACTAAGCAAGGCATCAGCCACTATACCAGTAGATGAGTTGCAAACTGGCTCACAGCTAGAACCCACAGTGTGAAAGTAGCTGACTCCAAGTCTGACTGCTGACCAGTCACGAGTGGAGTTCCACAAGGATTGGTCCTGGGTCCTCTCCTGTTTGGTATCTACTTCTCTGAAGTCCAGGCCAACACGAAGGGACTCTGGCTGACAAAGTTTGCAGATGATTGCAAGTTGAGAGCCATTATTAACTCCCCAAGTGATGTTGACATTTTACAAAAAGGCCTCACTGAGACCAACGACTGGTGTCAGAACCTTAAGCTCAATGCCAAAAAATGTGTCATAATCCCCTTTGAGAAAAACCCAGTTCCCATGAATTTCCACATCGATGGTAGTCCACTGAACACAGAAGGTGTTATTAGAGATCTAGGAGCACAGGTTGACAACAACCTCTCTTTTGACCACCACATTGTCACTGTGGTCAGAAATTCATTCTATGTGGCACATTTCATTACTAAGGGTTTTGCATCCAGGAAGAAAGAGGTCATTGTCTCCCACTACTCTTCCCTCATTAGGCCAGTCATCAAGTACAATGCACCATTTGGCATGTACCTCACTAGACACCTGCAACAACTGGAGTGGCCACAAAAGTACCTCACAAAGAGGATCCTAGGCCTTAAACACTTGTCCTATATGGACAGACTCAAAAAACTCCAACTATTCTCTATCTCATATCACCTACTTAGAGGCGATCTCTGCTTGACTTACAAAGCCATGACTGACCCAGCTTTGTTAGAAATGATACATCTAAAGAAATCTCAATCCCTATGCACCACAAGCTCCAGAGACCTCAACCTCATTATCACAATCAACAGAATGTGCTGGAGGGACAGGTTCATAACGCAGAGACTGCCCATGCTATGGAATATATTTCCCATACATGTCAAACAGAGCACCTCACTGGCCCTCTTCAAGAGAAATCTTGATGAGTGGATGGGAAATAGAAAATTCACCCTGGGGATCACTCCAGTGGCTCTACCTGACAAAGGCACTGGGAATTAAGGTTGGGTGGCATGATGTCAGGGTAATCCTATGGGCTAGGTTTGTAAAGGCTCCAGGGCCATTAGCCTAGTACACACCTATAAACCTAAGAACCTATGTAATTTGAATATGTATGAAAGTAAGCTGAAGAACATTAAGAGCCAGAAATTTGCAAGGGATCATGAAGATTTTAAAAAGGGCCACCTTTTTGATTGGCTGAGTAGTAACAGACATTCAAATGAAAGCAAGACAACACCTAGTGCCAGAATTAATTATTCAACCCTTCATGCAGACACAGAGAAGACGTTGGGAGATGTCCAAAGTATCAAGGGAAATATTATGAACACACTCGAGAATGATGGTTTGAAAAATGTTATACTGACATCTGCCACCAAAACTAGTAGTGAAAAGAAAAAAGTATATTTAAATGATCTCTGAAGAGAGGAGGGGGAGGAGAAGAAGAGATTTTTTGTTTTTTGTTTTTTGTTTGGTGTGAAATTAAATCGATTACATAATTTTACTGGTGGACTTTATCTTTTTGGAATTCTGTGGGAGGAAGACCTTTATTGTTCGTGGAACAGGTTTTTGTTACTTGGTGTGACAACAATTTTTTGGTGCTTTGTATTTAAATGATGCAAACGGAGATATGAAGCAGAGTATAGAGAAGCCCAATAAAACCCAAACAAAACCATCACTATTATTAGATATAGGCACACAACCTAAAGAAGGGGCATCTCGTGCTCCAATTTTTCAAAATTTACTGATTTTCATCAAACATCGACCACCTCAAACAAGCAGATCACTGAGCAGAGACAGGAAAAAGATGAAAACAACCAGCTGAGCAAGCAAAGAAGTTTTTCCTCTTTGATATATAATATTTTGGATCATGCCCTAAATAAATAACAGACTGAGATTTTAGAGAAAGTTTTAAGCTTTATACCCTCCCTCCACTCAAGGCTGAGTGAGTTTACCACTGACATTAAATGTTTTGGAAGGAACATCACGTTGAAACATATATTTGAAAATAAAGAGCCTAAGACTATGACATACTATAAGAAACTGAGTACATTTATACCTATACCTCATCCGGCAGTGGAAACTTTTGTTTTCCTATGTGCAAATGAGGTAGCTATCCTCAAACAAGAGCATAGCAATAAACACTTTCACAATTTAAGTTTTAATGCCTTACAATAACTAATAAAAAATGATGCTGTTGTGATTAAACCTGTCTATAAGGAGGTAGGCATAGTAATTATGAACTCTGATAATACAGAGCTAAAATACAGGAAATGTTAAGTGATACAACTACTTATAAGAAGATTCTAAAATCAGACATTGATAGAATTATACACAAAGTGCGAGATACCCTTCTAGACATGCTATTGGCTAGATGCATAACCAAATAACTATATAACTATTTTGAAATTAAACAGACCATTTGAAATATTGGGAGATGTTTAAAATTATGCCCAATAGCTTAAAAGTATTTAATTTCCCCCTAAAATTTAGTTTTAGGAGGGGGGCAAATTTAAAAAGGGTGTTTGAGAGTAACCACAAGGTAACCAACACCACTGGAAGGGCTATAAGGAAAGTAGGGACTTTTGCATGTGGACATTGTTCCCAATGCAGATTTATTGCCAACAAAAGAGAGCTTTCCATTCCAAGCCTCAGTCATGTTAACAGAAACAAGGTTATGCTAACGATGGGTTATTATAACTGTCAAACCAAGGGTGTGGTTTATTTGGTTTATTGCTCTCTATGTTATGCCTACTACATAGGGAAAAACTGAAAAAAGTTTGAAAAATAGGCTATACAATTACGAACACATCCATGATCTTCGCAAGAAAAAGGAAACTAATGCCTTATCCCGACATGGTGTGTTATGTAAAAATGCACAGTTTAGATTTTGGGCTATTGAGCAAGTGAAACCATCTGAACGGGGGTGGGGGACTGGGAGACTCGGTTAGAGCTTCGGAAGTTAATATGGCAATTCCAACTTTAAGCCTGCACCGGTCCAGGGTTAAATGATCACCACTCTGTTGTTCTTCCTTTAAAAATGAGAGCACTGTAGGTGAAGGAACATAAATAAAATATAGTAGAAGTATTAGATGCAAGTTTTGTGCTTTGTTTTTTCTTGTTCACACCAGAACACAAAATAAAAACTATTTAAACCTGCATTCATGGGTATATATATTTTCAAAGTGTATATTTTAAAGTGGTTGTTTATGTAATATAAAAAACATACACTTTAACTTTTAAAATTCTGTGATTTTCTATGGTTACTTAAGTAAATTGATTAGAACTAGTATCCAATGACAAAGCTGATTTTAAACTTGTACCAACCCACTATGGGTATTTAAGAACAACAATGAGTAGATTATTTATTCTGAAGAAGTTTTACATGGTGAAACGAAAAGCACTTCAATCCAATAAAGTTTTATTCAAATTGTATTGTTGGGAGCTGTGTGTTTCCTGTTATCCTAGTACCGGCTGAGGGATAGACTTTCATTGGACTACTAGCAGCTTAGCCTACTATTCAGACATGACCAAAGGGCAACTTCGGGTGCACTCTCCAGTCCAGCTGGTGAATCTGGGTATCCTTAGGCAATGTTACAACTGCCTCATGTACACAGACAACCCTCTTCTCCTACCACAAAACACTAACATATGCGAGAGATGCAATTATATAGCCATACTGGAAGCTAAGCTGTTTCCACCCAAGACTAGAACAGACAGGAGAAGGTTAACACTTGCACCACAACTCCAGCCACACACAGACCTATTAAAACAGCACTGGCAAAAAATACACATAAATACACAAAATCATACTTGGAGGCTCTAAATAAAAACCTGCAAAAGCATCCGAGACCTCCAAAGTAGACAGCCAAGCAATCTGCACTTCCTGTCACAAACCAGACAGCACATAAAACACAAAATCAGTGTGCGGCACAATCACAGCTCTTAAAGCGAAATCACACACCTAACACTAGTAATAGATGACTCTATAGTCAGGCACACTGACGTCCCATTCACTAGGTTGGACAAGCAGAAGGTTGCTGCTAGTTGCCTGTCGGGAGCCAGAATCCGCCACATAACACAAGCAGTCAGGTCACTCCAGAACAAGTGCAAATATGATTCTGTCATTGTTCATGTTGGTGTGAATGACCTGAGATGTACCTGGACTACATGAAAAAAGACATGGAAGAGCTCTCTGATCATGTAGCCCAGGCTGGTATGACCCTGACCCTGAGTAGCATCCTGCCCTCACCAAGAATGATACCTCAGTATAAAGAAAAAATGATCAATTTCAACAATTGGCTAAGCTTCTGGTGTCATTCAAAGGGGATCCAGTGTCTGTCAGCCTGGGATGACATGCTCGACAAGCTGCATTGCTTCACAAGAGATGGCTTGCACCTGTCACCCCTAGGGTTTTGAATACTGGCCAAGGCTCTTGCTGCCCCCATAGTGCCTTTTTTAGGCAAGGCTCAAAAGTCAAACCCACTTCCGTAAACAGCACAATTAACAAAAAACTGAAGGTTATGCTACTCAACGCCATGCGTTTAAATCTCAAAATGCACACGCTCAAAGCACTCCTCAGTATGGAGATCGTCAACATCTGTGCAGTAACTGAAACCTGGCTCAAGGCACCAGAGAGCACCCCAGCGCTACCGGGCTATAACTCATACTATACATTTTGACCACAGAACATGGACCTAAACACAAAAGGAGGGGGTGTATCCATATTCATCAAGGATACCTACACCTCCAGGTTAGTGGTGCAGCATGATACCTCTGAGATCATCCATGTGCAACTAACATTGGGCAAATCTGCAATGCAGATTGTGGCCTGCTACAGATCACCCTCTGTGACCCAGGACCACCACTCCACCATTCTGGAGACACTGGAAAACATGAAGGTCCTACTGAACACCCTGAAATTGGGCAATTTCAATTACCCTATCATTCACTGGGAAAACTACTCAAGTACAAATTCCCAGGCCCACCGCTTCTTGGAATTCATCATCTCAAATGTCCTGGATCAGCTGGTAAACTACCCTACCAGAGGTGAAAACATATTGGACCTGGTCATCACCAACATGGATGACAGGTGTTCCACACTGGTTAGATCAGACCGTAAACTAATCACTCTGGATGTCCACATGCCAACACCACCCCAAACTAAGGAAACCACAGTAAAAAACTTTTCTAAAGCAAACTTCACCTTACTTAAGGCAGAGGTGGTAAGTTTCACAGCCCCCACACTAAAGGACAACGCTGCCCAAGATGCAGAAACCTTTACAAATGCACTCTACGAGCACCTACAAAGATGCATGGATCATGCCATCCCTAGCAGAACCAAGACTCACTCCTCTAAGAGAAGGAAACCAGTTTGGTGGACCCCTGCAATAAACAGGCTATACAATAGAAGGAGGAAACTAGTTCAGAAAAAAAGCAAATCCCAAGAAGGAAAGACATCCTTGATCAGTATCAGCAAGAAACTAAGGTCCCTCATGAAATCATCCAAGGCTAACTTCGAAAGAAAAATAGCCAAGGATTCAAAAGATAACCACAAAGCCTTCTTTAGCTATGTTAAGAATCTAAGGCAACTCTCAGATATGCACTGAAATAGTGCAAAATAGCACAAAATATACTAAACCTAGTGATATTGCCAACATCCTGGAAAATAGAGTCAGTGCAAACTTTACCCACCTCTCACCTCCAAAAGGGCCCACAACAATACCGGAAAAGTGTAGTGTCCCAAAACTCACAGACACACAGGTGAAAACAGCCCTTTCAAAAGCCAAAAACACAGCATCAATGGGACCAGATGGTGTCCCAGGCTGCGTCTTGCATGAACTACAGAACGAACTAACCCCCCACCTAAACACGCTGTTCAACCTCAGCCTCTCCTCAGGCTATGTGCCCATAGAATGGTGCACAACTACAGTTATTCCTCATCACAAAGGAGGGGCCACAACTGACCCTGGTAACTATCACCCCATAAGCCTGACTAGACTGGTCTGCAGGGCTATGGAGCCATCATCATGGAACTCATTAACAAAGACATTGGGAACCTCCAAACACTTGACCTGACCCAGTTCGGCTTTGTTAAGGGCAGATCATGCCTACTAAACCTGGTTGACTTCTTCGAGACAGTCACCAAGGCTATAGATGAGGGAAAGGTGGTTCACACACCCTACCTTGGTCTCCTCAAGGCTTTCAATACCATTTCCCACTCGGGTATTACAGAAAAACTCACCAGCCTGAACATAAGCCCCTACGTCACGAGATGGTTTGCCAACTGGCTTACAGACAGAACTCACACGGTAAGAATAGCGGGCTCCAGATCTGACTCTAAACCAGTCACAAGTGATGTCCTGCCAAGGCTCAGTCCTCGGACCCCTACTGTTTGGCATATACTTCTCAGAAGTACAGGCAAACACAGGAGGACTGTGGCTAACCAAGTTCACCAATGACTGCAAACTGGAAGCCATAACTGACTCACGGGCTGACACAGACATCCTCCAGACACATCTGGTGGAGCCTTGCAGTACTCACCAACTACATGTACCCAAATTGTTATGGTATGTGCCATGCTACACAATATGATCCTGTGAAAACAGCTGCAGCAGGAACAGCATGGGGCAGGGTCAAACAGCCCCCCACCCTTGCCAAAGCCTGCGCAGGCACAGCGTGACTCAGAGGAGGAACAACCTGAGCCTGCCCTGGTAGGCAGAAGTAGGCGTGCCCAATATGCCTTGTTCTTGGCAAAGAGGCAACACATAGCACATACACTGGCTCAATAGGAACCCCAGAAATTATACCTCTCACTGACTCGCACATAAAATAAAAGGGATGCCTAACTTGACACTACCTGTTTCCAAACATGTATAGGGAGTGTAGTATGTGCATCTGACATAGGCAGCCTTGCAGCACCACCTGAGGCATGATTGCCATATTTTAAGCAATATAAAGCAGTGCTAAGCAGCTTTTACCAATATCTAGTATATGTAAACAAAATTGGTCGTGCAATGTTGGCCAAGGTCGGCCAAAGTTGAGCAAAGTCAGTTAAACATGCTCATATCTGCTTTACTGTATCTTAAGCAGTCTGCTTTGGCCAGCATGAAAATAAAAAGCAGTGACAGGGCTTGAACCCAGGATACTGTGCACTATAGTCACAGTAATGAACCACTAAGTCATGACAGCATTACAGTGGTACAGACACAGCAGGACAATTGTACACTAATGCAAACACAAAGCAATGCTGTATCATGCCCCTAATGAGGCAAATGGGCAACCTCACCCATGTGCCTATGCAGACAGAGAACATCAGGCCAGACGTTGTGATGTGGGTTGTGTAGGCTATGAAGTCACAAGCTAATATATGTGGCAATGGACGCTAAGACCTGTAGTACACTAGTATGCCTCAAGCCAGTATGATAGGCAACAGTACAGACTGTAATGGTGTCCTGTACATAGCAGTGCAGGCACAGCAAATGTGTATAAGTGTCAGGTGAAACCCACATCCTATGTACACCCACAGTAACAATCTGGTGTACCCACGGTTAGAGATGTACAAAGAATAGCTGTCTCCCCTGTATGTAGAAATGTTGATAGGTCTATGCAAAGTGTCTCATGGAAGCCCTGCAGGCACAGCATACTCCCTGTTGATCTATGACACAAAGGTGTGCCCTGCTGTAAAAATACACTTTGATTTACCATACACATATGGTATAAATGTATATACTGTGCGTGCTCACACACTCCAACAAATGTAGTGGATTTCATTCTGCATCGCACTGAAAGGCCATACTGGGCATGTTCACACACTTAAACAAATGAAGCAAATGTCAGGCAGGAAGATACTGAAAGGTCATACTGGACATGCTCACACAGGCTAAATACGGATGTGATGATAAGGGATCTATGGACAAATGTGTATAGTCATCTCTACTTCCAGAAACACATTCACAAAGTGGTCTGAAAATCCTGCTATGTGTACACACAAACTGCCAAGGTCTGTGCATGGAGGTCAAAGGAGGTTGCCACTACTCAGCAGTCATCAGACCTGTCAGAGAGTGCCACAACACACTTGCGAGGAATCTGACTAGGCATATTTAGCAACTAGAAAGAACAATGAAGAACCTTAACAAGAGGATTACTGGCCTCAAATAGTTGCCCCATGCAACAAGAATGAATGTAACCCAAGCTGTACTCAGTTGCATACTGTCTACACAGCAGATCTCTGCCCAACAGACAGGTCCATGTCATGGTTACACTCAGATCTGTTCTGAGTTACAGCTCAATGGCACTAAATGTACAGAGCCAACTGATATTGGCAACATCCTGGCAGATAGGATCAGTGTTAACTTTACTCCCCTGTCACCCACGAAAGAGCACATGTCTATAATGGAAGACTGCAAAGTTGCTGTCATCATGGCTGCACAGGTAAAAAACACTCTCCGAAGCCAGTATCACAGCAGCCATGGGACTAGATAACTTCCCAGGCTGTGTAGTATCTACTTCCCTGAAGTAAACATTAACATGGAAGTTCTGTGGCTACTGAAGTTTCCAGAGGACTGCAAACTAGGAACCATCATTGTAAACACTAAAGATGTGGACATCCTACAAAAGGGCCTCACTGAGACAGATGGCTGTTGTCCAAGCCATGGGCTGTAGCTCAATGCCAAAAGCTGCATTATCATCACCTTTATTAAAATCTCTGTAGCCCAGAACTACAACATAGGTGGTAGTATACCTCACATTTTAAGTGTGACAAGAGACCTTGGGTCACGGGTTGACAGTGGATACAACTGTGATAAGCACATTCCCACAGTAGTCAGGAAACCCTCTTATGTGGCACACCTCATCACAAAATGTGTCTCATGCAGAATAAAAGAGGACATTGTTCCCCTCTACTCACCACTCACTAGAACTATAAAAGAGTACAATGCCACTGTTGCTATGTACCTCACAAGACAACTACAACAACTGGAAAGCCAGCAGCAATACCTCACAAAGAGCATTAGTGGTCTGAAATACATACCATACACAGACCATCGCAAAATGCTCCATCCGTACTCCCTTGCATATCGCCTACTCAGAGGTGTTCACTGCGTAACATCCAAAGCTATGTCAAACATGCAGCTGTTGGATATGATCCACGTAAAACACTCACAATCACCCTGACCTTTGGACCCAAGACCACGAGTGAAATACAAAAGGAAGTGGTGTAGCCATTTACCTTGTGGATATCCACACCTCCAGGTTACTGCCACAGCATGAGGCCTTAGTGACCATGCAAGTGCAACTAACATTGGGCAAAGCTGCCCATCAGATTGTAGCCTGCTACAGATCATGTACCTTGTCTCAGGAACCTCACTTAGTATTCTGGAGAACAATGGCAAATATAAAGGTCCTATCAAACACCATTATATGAGGAGATTACAACTACCCAAACAATGAGTGGGTGAATTACTTGTATACAACGTCCTTTGCCCAATGTGTCGTATTGTTAAGAAACTCTAACACCCTGGAACAGCTGGTCAGCACGCCCACTAGAGGTGACAACATACTGGACATGATCATCACTAACATGGGGTACCAGCGTTCCACAACAGAGATAAACCCCTCGCTGGTAATATCAGATCATTAAGTAATCACACTGGACATCCACATCCTGCCCCCACACCCAGTCAATGAAACCACTGTGAAGACATTTTCGAAAGCAAACTGCACACTTCCCAAGACCAAAGTGGAAAGTTGCAAAGCCCTCTTGCTATAGGATAATGGTATACAATCTGCAAAATCATTTACAAGTGCATCCTATGAGCATCTACAGGGATGCATGGATCGGGACATCACAAATAAAACCAAGATGCACTCCTCCAAAAATAAGAAAACAATCTGGTGGTCATTGCCCATAAATAAGCTAGACAACAGAAGGAGGAAACTAACACCTGATAGAGCCAACTTCACTAAAGGAAAGGCATTACTGATCATTATTAGTATGAAACAATGATCACTCATAAAATAATCCAAGCACAGTTTCTAAAGACAAATTGCCAAGGAATGTAAGAATAACAACCACAAAGCCTTCTGTAGCTATATCAGACATGTAGGTGTCAACTTCCAAATATGTTGTCAGCTACTGAAAAAAGTAATGACATACACCAAACCAACTTTCATTGCTCACAGCCAGGGGGACAAGTGCAGTGTAAACTCCCCCCCATCACCCCCAAAAGGGCCTGTGTCTATCACAGAAGGATGCAGTGACACAGAAGTCATGGACATGCAGGTAAAGACAGCCCTCACCAAAGCTAAGAACATAGCATCAATGTGACTGTAAGTTGTCCCAGGCTGCGTCTTACACTAGGCCCACAAGGAACTACACCCTCACCTACTTTCACTGTCCAGACTCAAGCGTATCACAAGCTATGTACCCAAAGAATGGCATACACTAACAGTCATCCAGCTCCACGAAGGGTGTGTCAAAACAGAACCTGGAAACCATTGCCCAACATGTGTACTCAGCCTGGTCTACAGAGCTATTGAGCAAATCGTCATGGAACCCATACACTGAGACATTGGAGATCTCCAGACACTGGGCTCTACACAACTTCGCCTTGTTAAAGGCATAGCCTGGCTCCCAAACCTAGTTGACTTATTTAAAACAGTTACCATGAACATAGATGGAGGTGAAAGTAGTCCACACAGCCTACCTGGACCTTACTAAGGGTTTACCACACAATTCCCCACTCCATCATCATGGACAAGTGCACCAGCTTGAACATGAACAGCTATGTCACAGGATGGGTGGTCAAGTGGCTCACAGATCAAACACACATGTTCATAGTTGCAGGTGCCATGTCCAACTCTAAGCCAGTCACAAATGGCATTACACCGGTCTTGGTCCTGGGACCCCACCTGTTCAGTCGATGCTGCTCAGAGGTACAGGCAAGCACGGCAGGTGTAAGGCTGAACAGATTTGCAGATGACTGGAAACTGTGGTCCATAATTGACTGTACAGCTGACACAGACATCCTCCAGAAGTGTCTTAAAGAGACAGATACCTGGTGTCAAAACAATGCCCTCAAGCTGAATGGCAAAGAATGCATAGTCATCCCCTTTGGGTAATACAAAGTGCACACAGATTACCACATAAGTGGTAATCCAGCCTGTATGGAGAAAGTAATTATGGCCCTGAGGACACAGGTAGATAGTAAACTCACCTTTGATGATCACATGGCCAAAGTGTTTAGACATTCCTTCAATGTAGGCCATCTAATGTCACCTAATGTAACACACTTCCTATAGTCTGATGATGTCACCATCCTACAAATGTACCTGTGGAAAATAATACTCCCAGTAATCCGTATAGTGCGTTGTGTTAATGCGTACTCCTCTAGTATCATGGAGTAGCTAGGTAGGGGTTTGAGTCCTGCACCGGGCAACTGTGTGTGTGTGTTCCCTTTGGGAAGGAGCAACCTTTTAGAAGAGTAGTGAAACACCTCAAAAGTGGTAATCTAACCTTTGTCAAGTCTGATGATGTCACCATCCTACAAATATACCTGTGGAAAAGAGAACTGACAGTAATATGCATAGCGCGTCATCTTAATGTGTACTCCTCTAGTATCATGAAGTAGTTAGGTAGGGATTTGAATCCTGCACTCGGTGAGTGCGTGTGCTGTATGCATGTGACACTGTTGGTCAATGTGTTGTGGGTTTTGCGTTTACCACTGTATGACATATCAGTATGCATTGCACATGAGAGCTAGCTGTGTGTCAAATACATATCTGTACATGTTACCTCAATGAGTGCATGTGTGTAAGCCCTGCTTTCTCCAAGAACACAGCTGTCATCCTTGCCAGAGTGTGCTGCTACTTCCCAGATCTTAGGTCACATCTGTATGCTTGTGACAAGGCCAGCCACTGCAGTGATCCCTGGCCTAGGTCATCTGTGTCACACAAAGTCATTACAATTCCTATTGAAATGTGTGAGTGAGGGTCTATGGCTGAGGTACATGTCAGACCTGTTCAAACGCAGCTGTCCATGATGACTATTCATAGGTGTAGAACAAACTGTGGATATGCATGCAGACCCCTTATTGCTTATGTGATCCACCAAGGAATTCCAAAATACCTTTGGAAATGTGATTAACAAAGGAGAGATGACATAACACTTGGTTGCATGTACACATCGGTACCTGTTCATCGTGCTGGTGGCTACTAACTATGTGGTACTGTGGGGATAATATTTTCCTTAAAGGTGGATGACTATGCTTAGTTTGGCTTATAGCTTTACAGCATGGGTTTGACAACAGGCATCTGTCTGTATGATACCCTTGTGGAGTATGTGTGTGTCATCTGGAGAATGCATTATAGGCCACAGTATGCATTACCAGACGTGGACGGACATGTCCCTACTGTGATTGCTTGTACCTAAGAGAGCTATATGGCAAACAGGAGTGGTCTCAGTAATGGGTGCAGGTGAATACCAGTGGTTACTGGCATTGTATAGCACCTGAAGGATCCAAATGTTGCTGTGTGTCCTACATCTGTGTGTCGGTTGTCAAGACATCATCTAATGATTGGTTATGGTCAGGCTGTTGAAGTGATGTATACCACCAGAATGCAAAACAATGACAGATAGTAACAGTATCACCCACAGCACAGTGTCAAACCATGTCATACACACATGTGTAGTCAGGTTCCGGAATGTGTGCAGTACAATGCATACTGGCCACCAATAGAAACTATGGAGTGTTACTGTGTAATACAAAGCATGTCACCCTGGCCATGTGTCCACTATGCATGTACATGCAGACAGTGCACCTCTACCATGTTCACAACTGTACACCTGAAAATCTGTGCTACACACATCCCACACATACTGTCCACTCTCTAACACATGCTGCCCATACTGCACACATCAGCCAAGTGGCATGTGGCCAGACAATACATAATTGGAACCAGCACTGGTGTAAACAACACTACAGTGACAATCATAGCTTTAATGCATCATGCCTGCTCAGCTACACCTTCAAGCATATCGTTACACTCTACAGCTGACAACATGCTAACATTGCTATACTGCTATATAGACACCCTGTACATCAGCACCATGGTAGCCTGTTCCTGCATCGATGTTATAGATGACAGGAGGTGGCACAGGTTTCATTATATGCACAGGGTGTGTTGTTGGTTCGCCAGAGGCATACAGTGAGCCATCCAATTGACATGTATGTGTGTGTGCGTGTGTGTGTGTGTGTGTGTGTGTGTGTGTGTGTGTGTGTGTGTGTGTGTGTGAGGGGCAAGAATACTGAAATGGGCCAATGTTGTTGTAATATGTGTGTGGGTATGTGTTAGCCCTAGGTGTCTGGAGTATGTGTGTGTGTCTGCATGCACACAGTTCCACCATGTGACTGCCATATATGGGTATTTGTGGGACAGCGACAGACTGTACCTGCAAGGCTTTACAGATCACCGTCTCTGGCCACGGATATGGTACCTGTGCCTGGCAGGGGTGCTACTGACACCATCAGATACTAAGCCAGACTGGGTACTATCCCCAGAGGTGGATGGATGTACACTGGACACAGGTCCCTGCTGGGACTGTACAGAGCCACGTGCACGTTGTCTTCTAGGACATTCCATGGACAGCCAACCCCCAACATTGCTGGGGCTGGTACTGACACTGCTGATGTTGCTGGCATACATCCATGTCGACGTCTCAACCGTCCCACACTGTCCTGACACATGGACATGACATTGCAGAGGATATCTAATGTCTCTCCCCAACGTCTATCAGTAACCTTGGTGTAATGTTGGATGGCACCTGCTAGGTCATGGATACTGTCAATGATGGCGGTGTTATGGGCCATCTGTGCCCTAAGTCCCTGTCTAGTGTACTGTTCCATACGTGCCTATACCTCCATGACAGCCTGGAACATGCGAGATGTTGTTAGACCTGTGTCACATCTGCCAGTGGCATGAATAGCAGCAGTGCTCCTACGAGAACCCCTGGACATCTGCCTATGTGGTACCCTTCCATTCATCTGGGTATGGCTGCTGTGTTGGGATGCATGTGCCATGGATACCACACTGTCCTGGCCAATGCCAACAGTATGCTGTCCCTCAGCTATGGACAATGGTGATGAATGTATTGGTAGTATGACTGTATGCATGGATGGGGTGGACAGCTGTGTACTGTCGATTGGTGGCCCAATGACAGACCCTGGCAAACACGCCTGTGCCTCAACACACCTATCTTCATTATTACTATGTGGCTCAGTGAAATCAGTTTCTCTGCTGCAGTGAACCAGCCCTAACACAGCACCTGTGGGAGGGAGACAGGAAACACACTTTACGACCTGTACATGATGCCAGCACACATGCACACATGAACACATGAACACATGCACACATGAACACATGCACACATGCACACATGCCCACATGAACCCATGAACACATGCACACATGAACACATGAACACATGCACACATGAACACATGCACACATGCACACATGAACACATGCACACATGCACACAAATACACTCCTCACTACAGCAGATACCCACACACACCACCAGCAATCCAAAACATACTTAATAGTGGTTGAAGGTGGGTTACAGTATCACAAGGCAAACAGTCATATCACACATGGCAGCATGCAGAAAGTTTGTTGCTCAAGACCATGCAGTGCGAGTGTAGACAGCCTGTGTTAATAACAGTATACATGGCTTTGATGCATGTGTGTTGTTGTTCAGTGATTGGCCTCACCTTGGAACGCAATGTGTACATGGACACAACATTGCCCATAAATAAGCTAGACAACAGAAGGAGGAAACTAACAACTGATAGAGCCAACTTCACTAAAGGAAAGGCATCACTGATCATTATTAGTATGAAACAATGATCGCTCATAAAATAATACAAGCACAGTTTCTAAAGACAAATTGCCAAGGAATGTAAGAATAACAACCACAAAGCCTTCTGTAGCTATATCAGACATGTAGGTGTCAAATTCCAAATATGTTGTCAGCTACTGAAAAAAGTAATGACATACACCAAACCAACTTTCATTGCTCACAGCCAGGGGGACAAGTGCAGTGTAAACTCCCCCCCATCACCCCCAAAAGGGCCTGTGTCTATCACAGAAGGATGCAGTGACACAGACGTCATGGACATGCAGGTAAAGACAGCCCTCACCAAAGCTAAGAACATAGCATCAATGTGACTGTAAGTTGTCCCATGTTGCGTCTTACACTAGGCCCACGAGGAACTACACCCTCACCTACTTTCACTGTCCAGACCCAAGCGTATCACAGGCTATGTACCCAAAGAATGGCATACACTAACAGTCATCCAGCTCTACAAAGGGTGTGTCAAAACAGAACCTGGAAACCATTGCCCAACATGTGTACTCAGCCTGGTGTACAGAGCTATTGAGCAAATTGTCATGGAACCCATACACTGAGACATTGGAGATCTCCAGACACTGGACTCTACACAAACCTAGTTGACTTATTTAAAACAGTTACCATGAACATAGATGGAGGTGAAAGTAGTCCACACAGCCTACCTGGACCTCACTAAGGGCTTACCACACAATTCCCCACTCCGTCATCATGGACAAGTGTACCAGCTTGAACATGAACAGCTATGTCACAGGATGGGTGGTCAAGTGGCTCACAGATCAAACACACATGTTCATAGTTGTGGGTGCCATGTCCAACTTTAAGCCAGTCACAAATGGCATTACACAGATCTTGGTCCTGGGACCCCACCTGTTCAGTCGATGCTGCTCAGAGGTACAGGCAAGCACGGCAGGTGTAAGGCTGAACAGATTTGCAGATGACTGGAAACTGTGGTCCATAATTGACTGTACAGCTGACACAGACATCCATGTGTGTGGGGCAAGAATACTGAAATGGGCCAATGTTGTTGTAATATGTGTGTGGGTATGTGTTAGCTCTAGGTGTCTGGAGTATGTGTGTGTGTCTGCATGCACACAGTTCCACCATGTGGCTGCCATATATGGGTATTTGTGGGACAGCGACAGACTGTACCTGCAAGGCTTTACAGATCACCGTCTCTGGCCACGGATATGGTACCTGTGCCTGACAGGGCTGCTACTGACACCATCAGGTACTAAGCCAGACTGGGTACTATCCCCAGAGGTGGATGGATGTACACTGGACACAGGTCCCTGCTGTGACTGTACAGAGCCACGTGCACGTTGTCTTCTAGGACATTCCATGGACAGCCAACCCCCAACATTGCTGGGGCTGGTACTGACACTACAGGAGTGGCTGTGGCTTGAGGGACATCCACGGCGACTACCAGCTGCTGATGTTGCTGGCATACATCCATGTCGATGTTTCAACCATCCCGCACTGTCTTGACACATGGACATGACATTGCAGAGGATATCTAATGTCTCTCCCCAACGTCTATCAGTGACCTTGGTGTAATGTTGGATGGCACCTGCTAGGTCATGGATACTGTCAATGACAGCGGTGTTATGGGCCCCCTGTGCCCTTAGTCCCTGTCTAGTGTACTGTTCCATACATGCTTGTACCTCCATGACAGCCTGGAACATGCGAGATGTTGTCAGACCTGTGTCACATCTGCCAGTGGCATGAATAGCAGCAGTGCTCCTACGAGAACCCCTGGACATCTGCCTATGTGGTACCCTTCCATTCATCTGGGTATGGCTGCTGTGTTGGGATGCATATGCCATGGATACCACACTGTCCTGGCCAATGCCAACAGTATGCTGTCCCTCAGCTATGGACATTGGTGATGAAAGTATTGGTAGTATGACTGTATGCATGGATGGGGTGGACAGCTGTGCACTGTCGATTGGTGGCCTAATGACAGACCCTGGCAAACACGCCTGTGCCTCAACACACCTATCTTCATTATCACTATGTGGCTCAGTGAAATCCGTTTCTCTGCTGCAGTGAACCAGCCCTAACACAGCACCTGTGGGAGAGAGACAGGAAACACACTTTACGACCTTTACATGATGTCGGCACACATGCACACATGAACACATGAACACATGCACACATGAACACATGCACACATGCACACATGAACCCATGAATACATGCACACATGAACACATGCACACATGAACACATGCACACATGCACACATGAACACATGCACACATGCACACATGCACACAAATACACTCCTCACTACAGCAGATACCCACACACACCACCAGCAATCCAAAACATACTTAATAGTGGTTGAAGGTGGGTTACAGTATCACAAGGCAAACAGTCATATCACACATGGCAGCATGCAGAAAGTTTGTTGCTCAAGACCATGCAGTGCGAGTGTAGACAACCTGTGTTAATAACAGTATACATGGCTTTGATGCATGTGTGTTGTTGTTCAGTGATTGGCCTCACCTTGGAACGCAGTGTGTACATGGACACAACATTGCTGTGCAAGTATTAAAAGGTCTGCAATGTCCTGTGCACCATCGCTCACAGGTATACATACCATGGCTGGATGTGTATCTGTGTGTCACATAGATATCCATTTCTGATTACAGTGTCTGTGTCTGTAGCAGATAATTGTGGACACAGGTTTAACGCATGCATGCTATGTATACACACAGGATGAGTGGTGCATGTATACGTGATGGAATACCATTGCTCAACATGGCCATTGTACAGTGGGTATGGTGAGTGTAGGACATATTGTGGACATGCCAGTGCCAGCCATGACATGGCATGCTACAACATGACTGCAACATTAAACATCACACATACCCAATGTGTGTCATGTGACCTATACACTCAATAGCATTACAAGACATATATGTGTCACTTTGTACAAATGGTGATTGCTATGCATATTATGTATAGGTGCATATGTTTGCACACACACAACATTGAGGTGCATAGCAATGACTATTATATGTAGTACTGTGGTCACTGTAACTGGATGCCATGAGCCATCATCATCATGCATCATGTGGTTACTCAAGGCTACTAATGTGTGCCAGACTGCCACCTAGCATGCTGTACCTGAACTGCTTTTCTGTGGCTACAGTCACAATTACACAGCCACTTGTTACATGGGTTTGTAAGGTGCCCAATAGGGAGCATTGACTAACATGAATGTGTTATGTGTTGAAGAGTGTCGCACAACCCAATGATAGGCCTCTACCCCTCAGGTATATTATGTGTGCTGTGTGGATGACATGTGGGATACTGAAGTGTGACCTTACAGCGGGTGTCTGGATACGCTATGTGCAGCATGTTAAGGTGTACTGCGTATGACAAAGTTGTGTATGTTCTGAACATGTGTATCAACTATGCCTATCCAATGTCCAGTACGGTGTTGCCACAATTGTGTGTGATGCTCTGTGCATTGCATGTGATTGCATGTGATTGAGGCAGCTACCATCATTACTGAGATGTACATAGTCTCACAGCAAACATGCACAGCATGCATTATGCGTAGGTGTGTTACATGTACATGGCCTACACCTCACCTATGACATGCACATTTAATTAACAATATTAAAATTATAACACACTCACCAGCATCGACCGGCTGCCTTGCTGTCACACCAGATGGACCTACAAGAATATGAAACAGTTTGTCAGTGGCCACAACTGTGCCATTGCTACTGTGAATTTGCTAAACTATAGTAGTACAACAGTTGACAGTCACAGGAGTACAGATTATATTCAAAATATCAGTATTGCACAACACTATGCAGCACAACTGCTAAACACACAGTACACATGTCACATATGCATAATCTACCAATACAGGTAACAGTAGTCTACAGATAGGTCATGTTACCTGCACACTCCATGTCAACATGCTGGGTGGCTCCGGCCTCCATGATGACACATGTAAGTTGCTGCTCATGTGGTTGGCCAGGAGCCACCATGCTTAGGAGCACCTCCTCCACTCTGGTGAGGGGGGGATGAATTGCAACCCCACCACCTGTGGCAAGCTGTTGTCGATGGATATCAGATGCATGCTGCTGGACATGTCTAATTAAATCACTGCAGTGATGGCGTACCTGCTCATATGTCTGGTTATGCATGCCTATGTCATTTACCCGACGAACAATATCTTGCCACAGTGCAGTCCGCTCATGCTGGTCCTGGCTGGTTCTAGAGAACAGCAGTGTGTAGTACTGCACCAGGCTGTTGTGTATTTCGGCTTCCTCTGCAGCTGTATAACACAGATTTCTTTGGTGGGACATGCCCCTGGAAGACAACTAAACAGGATGTGTGAGCAAGTCATGTGGTACACTTAACATCCTAAAGTACAGATATCAATTACCTGCCATATTTCACATCCAATTGGTTGTCAGAGGATACACATGTTCAATACCACATATTAGTGCTCAGGCCACAACTGGCTGGCAGTGCCTGCCACGCTCTATATATCAAATCATGTTCTGCACAGCAGCAAAGAGAAGCCAGTATGTAAGACTATACACCAGTACATGGCACACTGTATGTGACACAATGCACCACCTAGCCACAGGAGGTATATATCAAGCTAATGCATGAAGAAAGATGTCATCCATTGCAATAAATGTAAGGTACAGTTACAGTATTACCAGTATACCACAGTAGTCGTTGATGCCAAACCCCTGCCTAACATATGTGCACAGTTGTTAATATAGGTGGCATACTGCTGTACTAGACTATACATGTTGCTAGATACACACGTATACCCTGTAACACAAATATGACTGAGGGCATGGTACAGGCATAATTACACACATCAGACATACATACAACACACAAATGTATGCCAACCCAGATGAGCTTTACCTGTGTACCATACAGTACTGTGTGTCACTACTTACAAAACCTTATGTCTGAGGTATGTAATCTGTGAGGACTACAGGGAACACAAAAAACAGTGTTTTGAAACAATGTGAACATACACCATACTGTACTGTTTAGGCCTACAGCTTCAGGTAGCACTACAGTTCATATGGGAGTTGGATTCACCAGCAGTACCACTCACTAAGCATACATGTATTGCTTTAGCCTACAATGGGACACCACAGTCGACAACAAGGGACTACGTCACACTGTATGCCATACTACTTTTTCTGGCAATAGCATACACATCTTTTTCTGGGATCACAGCTAGGACACAAACTACCATGACAGAAACAATTTCACACTAAGCTATCACACCTTTACAGACCTTGCACACATTCACCAACACATTCACGATCACACTCAGTCAGCCTCACATAGCAATTATTGCACCAAGTACATGTGTGTGTGCATCGTGTCATAGGTAGGTAATACGCTATTGGCCCTAGGGCCTACAGCAGTCTAGCCATATGCTACCCTGGCCTTTGACACACATGTAATTTAATTTCACTTGCCCCTGTCAACCAGAGCCACAGATGTGATTCCCAGGGTGTATTTCCTATCTCCCAAACAATCATCAGGAGTATTTATGACAACTGCTAATGAGGAGCTTTGTTTGCTATTGATAGGTGGTTTGTTCCAGAATATGGCATGCCTCTGAGTTAGGACTCTATCCCTCCAGCATGTGCTGTTTAGTGAGCTGACAAGGTTTAGGGCCCTAGAGTGTGTATCTGGGAGGGATTGTAATATGTTTATGTGGAGGATGTCCAACAGCTATGGGTGTGACATAGCTCTGTATGTTAGACAGAGGTCACCTCTGGGTAGGCGGTATACAACACAGTGTAGCTGTGGTTTTGTGAGTCGGTCTGCATAGGGCATCTGTTTGAGGCCGGTATTACTCTTTGTGAGGTATGTCTGTGGCCTTTCCAGTTGCTGTAGTTGTCATGTGAGGTACATACCACACGGGGCATTTATAATGGGTTGTAAGTGTGATGAGTAGAGGGTATCACTGACCTATATTTCCCTAGATGACACACCTTTTGTGATGACGTGTACCATGTAAACAGAGTACATGAATAGTGTGGCACTGTGATTATCAAAGGGGAGACTACGGTCCACCTGTGTCCCATGTTCCCTTATCACACCTTCGGTGTTAGGTAGACTACCACCTATGTGGTTGTTAATGGGTACAGTATTTTGGCAAGAAGGGATGGCACTGCAGTGTCAACACTGAGCTTCAGTCCATATCTTGGTCACCAGGTATATATATATATATATATATATATATATATATATATATATATATATATATATATATATATATACATACACACATACATACATATAAACATCCATTGCTGTACATATAGATGTACATATAGGCACATATACAGTCCACTTTTCATGGTGGGAATTTCAATTATGCGACAGTTGTGAGATATACAGTTATGTAATGATATTACACAGTGTTGTGCAGACTGCATTGAAGGTGTCCTCAGCCCATGTAGCTTTAGCAGGCCTCACTGGCTGCAACATTGCAAAACTGACAGAGCATACCCACAGTGTTTAACCACCACATGCCATATACCAGCACTGCATGCTGTTTTGCTATATATATATATATATATATATATATATATATATATATATATATATATATATATATATATATATATATATATATATATATATATATATATATATATATATATTATATATATATGCCATATACTATATATATATATAGAAATATGCACAAAACAACCTTCAACAATATATATATATATATATATATATATATATATATATATATATACACACCCTTCACAAACAGTTACAGTATGTCTCTTGTCCTATGCACATGTACAGATACATATAGATACGTACTGCTGCATATGGATGATTCACAGTATGTAGAGTACACTTCAAAAACATTTACTACATGCCAGGAAATACATATGTGTTACATACCTTTCCTTTGTATTTCTCTGTTCTGTCTGTTTTTAAAGGAAATATTTTTTTTTTTTTTTTTGGGTTTCCTCTGTCTGTTGATGTTGCTCTTTTTTTTTCTGTGTCTCTCTGTTTCTGTCTCTTTGTCTGTGTCTCTGACTCTCTCTCGCTCTCTCTCTTTCTGTTGCTGCAATGAGATTATTGCATGTGTGGACAGCAAGTACAGCCTGCTTTTCTAGGTATCTGCGCATGTGCATGTGATGGCCTATGCACCAATTGGTGCCCACCATTTACTAATTGCATGCAGTCTACTGTGTGGTAATTGCAGTACTCACTGTCATAGCAGCCCACTGCTATAAAATGCTAAGTTAGGTAGGCGTAGCCCTTTCAGCTTTCCAAAGTGTGGCCCATGCTTGTTTGCTGTGGACACCGTTGTGTCAGTCAGAAGGTTGGTATACTTCTTATATCTGAAGCTAGGGTTGTAGCCAGTGATTTGCACGTTGTACTCAAACCTGAATGTTGCTGGTTCTAGTACACACTTGTCAGTGTAGAATTTCACTCACCCCTCCAAATGCTTACACAAGATACATGGGAGTATGTAGTTTCTTTTCTAATTAGACAATTAACTGCCATACAAAAGTAGTTATTGCAATGTATTCTTCTGGTATATGAACTGTTTGTGAACTACTATACTGTAAATATTAATTAACTCAATTCTGAACAGTTTATTGTTTATTTGTGTTGACATTAGCATAGGCTGCTCATGGACAAATGTCAGTACTGAGTAGGCCTACCTACATCCTTGGTAGTGCCTGAATACACAAGTATATTGTTCTTTTGGGTAGGGGTGCAGAAGAGAGCATTATATATTATTGTGTGATGTTTATCATGCTGAACATACAGGGTTGCTGTGTACCTGTTAGTCTATCAAGGCAAGTAGTCTGTCTGCATAGCTCCCACCTGTGGACATATCCAGATGGTAGCCAGAGGTTAACCTATTATTCTTTGTCTGTGCACCACACCGGTCTTTTCTGCACTGGAACAATGGCATTGTCACAGTTGGTTGCTACCAGTACATGGCTGCATCCTTTGATATTTCTGTGTTGTACTCCTACATAAGGGTATGCTTGTGGGACTCATTCCAAAGCTATTTGCAGAGTGTGTAACAGCAGAAAAGCTGAAATGCCTGTGTGTTTCTGCCTCTGCCAGGCCTCTGATACACTCAGGTATATATTTGAACAGCCTCAGGAAAAGGTACATATAAGTGAGGTACACCTGTAATATATTGCAGACATTAAGTTGAGACTGTGAGAGTATCAGAGTATATGCATTAATACACCTTTTCTGTCATGCAAGCAGTGCGTACTCTTACTTATTGACATTATTCATTAAGTGTAATTCCCCACTTTTCTGCCTAACATCAGTATCTTTCAGAGGGATTCTGAGGGACACAGCTAACATTTGTTTATGAATCAGGGACATCCCTGAAAAGCAGTCACAGTTGGGAAGTATGGCCTCTGCCCTATTCAAATATGCCAGTGTTTATCCTGCTCTGATACTGTATGGGGTTTGTAAAGTGCTACTGTAACATTATTTCCTGCTAGAATGGCTGGTTCTCTTTTCACAGTCATGTCATGCAATTCCACAACAACTGCTGGTAGAGATTCACAGAACAAGATTTGTGTTATGGCATTCCTATTTTCCCTTTACATTCACTCATTTTAATGCATGATATATTTATTACAGCACCACCTTGCTGTAAGTCTACTGTGGCTTAGTGGTATTTCATGCATTGTAGTGTGTCCAAGGTCCGGGGTTTGAGACTGACAGAGGTGTTTTATTTTGCTGCTCAGCAGAACAAGTGCCCTGCCATGCAGAGTGACTAAGGCACTTTTAAGCAGTTGTAAGCGGGTTTGCGTGGGTTTGTGTAAAGCTTAACAATACTTATCTAAGCGCACACATGTTCACACTCACTCAAACCTGCTAACTACTGCTTAAAAGTGCTTACTCCCGCTAACCCCGGGAAAATGGGGAGATAGGAAAGTGGTGAAAAAGGGGGCACAAAAAGGGAAAGACAGTAGGGAAACCAGCTCAGGATGTGCAGGACGGGTGTAGGGAAGGTCCATAGCTGCCCATTTCTTTACCAGCAACGGCTGTGCATATGTTAGACATTTGGAGTGAAATTTGAAACCTTCCACCCCTGAGAGAGGGGTGAGGACAACAAAGTATGTTGTACTGCCAATTATAATTATCAGTTTACATGTCCAGCAGACATGTGTGCGAAATGGGCAGCTATGTATGGGGCATAATTTTTTGTGGGAACAGATTGCCCTTTTTTTTTTCAAGTGAGAGTGGAATGTGAGGTAGAGAAAGTAGGAATATTTGGGGAGGTAGGTTGGGGAGGTAAACAGACAAGACAAACAAGATGCATACAGGGGTGGAATATGACACATGGGGTGGGTGAACACAAATGACGGGGAAGGATGTTTGGAAATCACAAGCCCATGAGCCCACAGATGGTAACAGTGGAACTGAGATCCCCACCCATGGGCAGTCACCACTGCATCTTCACAGCCCGGAAGGTGGCTGTGCTGGGGGCTACATAGGAGGGGCAGGCTCACCCATGAGTCATGCCACTCTTGCCTCGAGCTGGCATAGGGGATCAGCGACTGAATGCTGGATCTCCCTACGCACCACAGCCCGGACCCTTCGGAGGGTGACAGGTGGCCCTTCTCTGCCCACGCTTGCATGGGGGGGAACGAGCCCCATCCCCTGCAGCGCTTCCACCTGAAGGTGGCACAGGACCAACAGAGGAGGGGAGCCCAGGCTGGGCACTGGACCTGCTGGTGTCAGGTGCAATCTCCAGCTGAGGAGGGACAGGTGGGTCCACTGGGACCGGCCTTCCCATACATTCTGTGTTTAGGTGTGTTTAATTACAACATAGACAGCAGCATTCCAAATTAGTTGCAACAGCATGCAGTAATATTCCCATTAACCCAACACACCAGGGTTCCAACAGTTGAACAGCAAGCATAACACATGCATATATTGAACGACAGTGGACATTCCATCAGCATGCAGGGATGATTGGTGGCAACAGGCCACCAAGATTGTGGTGTTTGAGCAGGGCACATGCATCAAAGTAAATGCAGATATTTATAGAACAATAGGACATATGTCCCCACAAATGTTTTGAGATTAGACATAACCATTGAGGTGTGGAATTGCATTGTGTATACACATACAGTAGGGTGTGTAAAAAGATACCTCCATTAACATCTTATAAGTACTTATAGTTTACACTACATTCCTATTGACTGCAGGTGTATATCCCCTACATGTATTATTACATTAGGCAACGTGCATTAGGTTGTGTAATGGGTTTGGCTAGTTCATTATATACCTGACCTATATCTGACATACTAACTGTCCAAGATGCAGATGTTACTGCTACATAGTTATATATTTTATTTATATTTATATATCTACATATCTGGATGTGTTCACATGACATTTTCAGTTATATTTCTACAGAACCCTACATTTCAAGTAGCACACTCACATTTCTGGGGAACACATTAACAAGCTATTCATGTGCCAGATTTACCTATGCATGCCAGCCATTAACCAACTGTTGAGGACTGTATATATGCTTCACAGCTACTGGCACTTCCTTCATCCACTTTATATGGGACTGCCCAACTGTGGGTTGACAGTGCTTAATACAACAGTACTTTTTATATAACGCAAGGGTACAACAACATTTCAAAGTAAGTGACATGGACACACTCCAAGTATTATACCTTTATTAATTACACTTTTCTAGAGGCTCTCTCATTTATTTGATATCACAGTGCATGGAGAATACTTATTCAAGACGTATTATACCTTTATTAATACGTTACAACACTCTTTTTCAGGCTCACTCGCTTATTTTATATAGCAGTACATGCAGAGATATTATTCAGGAGTTATTTTACCTTTATTAATGGGTTACAACACTCTTCTTCTGGCTCTCTGACTTATTTTATATAACAGTACATGCAGAAAAATTATTCAGGGCTTTTTATGCCTTTATTATTGGGCTACAACACTTTTTTTCAGGCTCTGTCACTTATTTTATATAACAATACATGCAGAATAATTACTGACATGCCTGGTGGTACAGCCTTAGCAGCCTATCTGCATAGGCTTGCTGATTCACAGCACGGACACCTGCAGCTGTGAAGTTAATTAAGGGATATTGAGACATACCTATCCATTATATAGACTACAATAGCATGTCTTACATACTTCATTCCATGGCTACCTACTCAGTAGTGGGGCATCTTGCATGTCATGGGCCTCCTGTATCCATCGGTTCAGTAGGTCCTGCGTCCATCTCTTCAGGTCTGCATGGTGGTGACGGACCTGCTCACCAGTCCGAGGGATGCCTGTGGCACTGATGAGATCATGAGCTAACCGGTTCCAAGCCTCTGCTTTGTACTCCATCCCTTGAAACTGGCCCTGCAGGAGTCTTGACTCATGGTGGTGGACAAGGAGCCAAACCATGTATTTTGACTCCTCGATGTCCCAGCGTTGTGCTCGAAAGTGAGTACCCTCTCCACCAACAGCCATTCTGACTGCAGTTGGGTGCTACAATCAGTTATGGTGAGTATTCCTGCCTATGGAGCTTAAATATGCCACATTTCCTGCACTTATTTGTGATTGGCCATTTTTGAAAATTCTCGGCTAATAGCAAACCTGCTTAATAATGGTTAATCTTCCATTTATAAGTATATGTATGTTAACAGTGCATGTTTTTGCTAAGCTGTCATGGCTTAGTGGTTCAGTGCTTTGATTGTGGTGCACAGTGTCCCGGGTTTGAAACTTGTCATTGCTTTTTATTTTACTACTGTCCAGACAGGCTAGAGGGTGTGGCTGTGTTTAGGCAACTTTGCTTTACATTGCTCCACATTGCCCTATGGTGCGCGGTTTAGCGCGGTGCACAGCTCTGCACAAACCTATTGCGCTACGTAAAGCACTGCTCAGCTATGGGCAATTATAGTGTGCTGGGTAAAGTGCTGCTGGGCTATGGGCAATTTTACTGCACTAGGTAAAACGCTGCTTAGCCATGGGTAATTATATTGCGCTATGTAAAACGCTGCTTAGCAATGGGCAATTATATTGCGCTAGGTAAAACGCTGCTTAGCTATGGGCAATTATATGTCAATATCCTTAATGCTGCTCACCTTCTTATCTTTATATATATATATATATATATACATTTTGTTCACTAATACATAGGCCATTTCAATGCTTTTTACTAAAATTTCATTCATATATGTCAGGAATTATTTTATATACTAATTTAAAACATAAAATAGACAGGGGAGTGGTGGGACTAGAACTGGGAATGCCTCCTCTTTGTGCAAACGCTCTACCACTACGCTATTGCTATTTGGCTTAATTTGCATAAACATTTATGTTATGCTCTTCGATGTCGAAATTGCTAACTGCAGCTAAGCAATGGGCACACCCACACAAACACATGCAAATACGGGCAGCTATATCGGGAATTATAAAAAAAAATTTGTTTACATTTTACATTTACAAAGAGGTTTAGTATGTGGGGATGTGTACTGTTTACTATGTGTACATTTCAGCGGACTCGCTCATTGCATTTGTCATTTTCACTTTATATGGTTGCAGGGGCGATTATATTTGGACTGCTCGGCAGTCCGACATGCCCCCTGCAGTCTTACACGCTCTGTGTAAGCCTTCCAGTTGAGTCAGCGCCCTCATACATATGCATGACGCGCTGATGTCATAGTCTTAAACGGCAGTCTCCGAGTAAGACTTGGTTAGTCTTACTCGGAGGATTACTGAACCCCCCCATGATCTTTATTGCAATAAAATACAAAAACAAATTCCTCATTTAAATTCATCAAAGAAACCTCATGACTGCATTGGATCAATGAGCTTTTCATAAACAAATAAATAAATAGATTGAATATATATTCTGCACCTATGGTATTAGTAATGTTTAAAGTAATTGCATTGACTCACAGCTATAAAACATTTTTGCATGTCACAATTAATAATAATACAAACAAAAATGTACTTAAAAATATTTATTTAAACCAGTATTAAACATGACTGCCAAACTGATTATTCATCTTTTTCCCTTAGCGTTCAGTAATTCATTAGCTCTAGCATCATGCAGTTTGTGACCACTAACGAATGTGTTTATTACAGTTACAAGTTTTGTGACTAGATTTGCACACTGCAGTTGATTTGTGCAATATACTCATGCATGCATTATTTTTAAGGGATTTGGGGAGTAGAAATTACTACAGCAGATCAAATTGTTGTATATAAACTAACAATACTCTGAAACATTTGACTTATGAAAAACCTGATGATAATTTTGTTAGGGCTATCTCCTAAATAAGGCCTTTTTCAAATGGCCTCTCCCCAGAAAAGCTCCCATAGCAAAGCTGTATTGGACCATAAAACCAGATAAACATCTTCACAATTAAGGTGTTGCGTGAGATAGGAAAATTGCCTTTTAAAGGCATACAATTAATCCAGCAAACTAGGTTTTAAAAAACAATGATCTCAAATCTTTATTAATGAAGTCAGTCCAATAAGCCAGGCTCCTTGAGCTATAAAAGAACAATACAGGAGACAGACTCTGAAAGCTTTTCTGTAGCAGAGCAGATAGCCTTCATGATCCTGCTGTCACTACTATCAGGAGACTTTGCCACAACATCCCAGGAGAACAGCATACTATAAGGCAGAATTTGCCCAGCTTAGTACCTGACCATGCTAAGGTATAGAATGACTGGGAGTTTCAAACATCATGAGCAGGTAATGAGATTTTATACCATGCTATGCTAATGAATTGCATTACCTATTTCAAGTATAGCATTAATTTATCTGAGCATTTAGGTGGACAACCAAGTCTAGCTGAAGGTCTCTAAACAAATCCACCTGTATGGTAGTTTTTGTTTTGCAGATAGGGGGCTACCATGCCTAATATACCATTGGAGTGTCTTGGCCATGAGACTTTTTAGCACAGGAACTCTAGCTGTATGGTCATCATGCCTGCATTCACCCCATCCTTGAAAGGGATAGAGATGCAGGGCCACAGTCTCCTATGGAATTAATTGCATTTTTAACTAAAAGACAGTGCAAGTCATCCATACTGGAGTTCATGTGCAACTGTGCATGTATGTGGTTCCCTTCATCCCCCTTCATCTCTAAGATAGTGCAGTACAGTATCACCTGTATGTGTAGTGGCCCACCATGTACTGCCTGTAGTTCCTAGTCCCACATACAGGTGGAGCTTCCCCTTCAGAAACACTGGCATGTGTGCTTCTCCAATGATTGAGAGTTGTACATACAATGATTAACTGCTTTGGCAAAGGAAATCCAAGTCCCCTTTTGTAAATGGGCATAAGGCTCTTGTAGTCTCCATTAGCATACACTAAATGGGGCCTGGAGAAGCTTCAACCATATGAATGGCAACAGTAGTAGAGTAACATAACTGGCAGATATGACAACCTGTATAAATGTTAGACTGTACAATCACACATACACACATTTGCCCCAGTACTGTACAGCAACATATCCAACAGGATGGAGACAGCACTTGTGTGAGTAGGGCAAAAAGTAAGCCGGTTTGTTACACTTGCACCTTTTTTTTTTTTTTTTTTACAAAATATTGTTTGAGAAGGAATCATCATCATCAAGCACCTGTAGGACTGACATGTGGGTCAGAATGGGTCACCAGCAAAATACTGTTTTGGAATTACTGCACTTTGGAAAGTGTTGCTGCAGACAGAGAGATATGGCCTAGAGTTCCAGTGCTGGTTAATACATGAATGTTGGCAGGACACTTTGCCCTTTAGTATGTGTTATACTATGTGGTTACTATGTGGTATCTATCTCAGCAGCACTGGCCATGCTCCAGCTAATTCATTGCTCTATCTTGCATGCCAGGATGCCAGGCAGCCACCCAGCAGTGGTACTTCAGGGCAGATCTTGTGACTATCCAAATGTACACATTACAGGCCAGAATACCCTCCAGTTTATGCATACATGCAAATACACACACACACACACACACACACACACATATATATATATATATATATATATATATATATATATATATATATATATATATGGGTCTACTTTACATGGTCAGTGTTTCAGACAGTCAACTTTCATATGGCCGAGACCATATGATCAACTTTTGAAAAGCCGACCACATAAAATAAATATATAAAACACAACAAACACTTACCTTATACTGTTAGCGGTGGGGGGGGGGCTATGCCCCCTGCACTCCCCCGTAATTTAAATAGACCAACTCCAAGATCGCACTACTTGCGGAAGAGGGAAATTTTCTCATTCCAAACTGTACGGAGATAGCGGTTCCCCATGGTCGGCTTTTCAAAAGTCGATCATATGGTCTCGGCCATATGAAAGTCGACTTTCAGAATTCTGAAGAGTCAACCATGTGAAAGGGGACCCACAGATCTATATATATTGTTTAGAGGTATGGTATGCACTCTTCTATGTTTAAATATATTTTTTACCTTTGTAAAGTTCTATTTTGTTTATCCAGTGCACAGCTACAGAATATTTTTAATATAAGTTTATTGCACTTTTTTATTTTAATCTAGTACAGTAAACAGATGCTTCTATTTATGTTTGCCATTCCCTTTTTGTCTGCCACTCACATGCCATAGTATACTATTATCCCTATGCCATTGCCATATACTGTAACCCTGTATAGACTATTTATTTATTTATTTGACATTTGTTTACTGGCATGGTCTGACTGGGTATACAGAACCCGTTTTCATCAGAGTTCCGAGGAGAAAAGCTCCACATACAGTACAATACGAATACAGTATAATCCAATACAATAAATATTACATTAGAAATACTATACAAAAAATAAGTTGAAAGAACAAACTACTACAAAATGCTGTAATATATTACTACACATTTAGATAATTCTATACAGTTAAGACATTATAGACGATAATAGTCACTCTCATCATACATGATGTAGAAATAGCAGCCAGAAAGTTAGTGATGCAGACATATAGCGAGAGAGAGTTAAGAAGAATAGAAGCAATAAAGCCTGAGCAGTAGCTTAAGGATATGGTATAGAAGCAGAGAAGGAGTTAGAAGAGCCTTAGGATCTTGCAGTCTGTGAGGGACTGAAATGTGAGAGAAGAAGAAAACCTGAGCATTAGGCAGGCTTTACGCAGGAGCAGATCCATGTATTTTTGAGATGATTTTTTAAAGAGGCTTTGAAATGGGTTAGGCCAGGAATAAACCTGGTAGCTAGAGGAAGTGAATTCCAAAGTATAGAGACAGAGTATGAATACAGAGAGTGACCAGATTTTCTTGTCGGTTTTGAGACAGCTAAGAGATTTTTGTCTTCTGATAGTAGGGATCGATTTAGTATGTAAGGTGCAACTAGATTGGCTAGTGCAGGGCGGGCAATAGGCTTGAAAATAAGGTTGTGCAGGGTGGATAGCTGAATAAAGGCAAGTTGGTTGGGTAGTTCAAGCCTGTTTAATTCTAGAAGTGGTTTACAGTGGTGTGTGCGATATTTAGAGTTTGTGGCAAACTTTGCTCTAGCACTGTTTCAACTTGCTTAGGGTGAAATTTTGTAAGTTAGTTAAGATAGGGGCACCATACAGAAGAGAGGGAAGTAAAAATGTTTTTGCAAGGGTAGTTTTGGTTGCTGCAGTAAAAAAATATTTGCTTCTATATAAGAGTCCCAGTTTTTGATGAGTTTTCTTTATATTTTGCTGTATATGGGCATCAAATGAAAGTCTATTGTCAATGATAACACCTAAAAGTTTGGTTTCCTGCACTATTTCTATGACAGTGTTGTCAGATGCAAGGATGTTGAAATGATCAGTGACAAGGGAGGTGTTTTTGGGATGAAAGAGCACTAGTTTTGTCTTCTTTGGATTAAGAAAGAGGTGGGCATTTCTTAGCCAGGATTCAGCTACTGTAAAGGACTGTTGAGTTTTTGAGAGTAGTTCTGGTAGTGATTGAGCAGTGCAGATTATGGTGGAATCATCAGCATATTGAATGAGGGTCCCAGGGTGAGAGGTAGTGTGAAGGTTGTTTGTGAAAATGCTGAAGACTGTCAACCAGATTGTTTGTGGAAGGAAACTGGAAAAAATGCAAAGAAAATGTATATAACCTCTGACAATTAACAAAGAGGAGTCTGGCAGATAGTGCATAGAATTTAAGCTATGAGTTATCAATAAGGTGTTTCCTGTGGTATGGTATTGGATTCCTTCAGCCTTCATTTGCCTACTGTGTGGCCTTAGCCAATTCACTTAATCAGATGGTACTTTGGGGCAACTGGAAAATTGGGCTAGGTTCCTCAATGGTTTGCTAGGCCACATGCCAATGAAACAAAGTATGTAGTTATTGGTAGCAGAAACTAAATACATGGACTTTAGATTTATGAGGTAAACACCGTACGCTGATAGTCTGTGTTATTTTTGATTCCATATCTAGGATGACTATTAGACATACATGAAGTGGACCAGACACTACATCATTTTATATTTCAAATTTCAATATTAACAACAGCCCATAAGTGAAAGCTCTTCAAACAGTCATTAGGCCATTACTTTGGAGATAATTTCATTTAAGCTGAGTTAGTGGAATATTTTAACAAAAATCTAACACTGTTTCAAATCTTCACTAGACTTTAAAGTTGGTGAGTGGAGAAGTGCTGCCCAGAATTTCCATCGTTGGAATGTGTCCCTTCTAGGAGAAAGTAGAAAAGGGGTACTTGCCTGAGTTAGATATGCAGCTGATACATATCCTTAAAGCTTAGCCAGTTTAGAAACAAATCTGCCCATATTAGCATTCAGTAAATTCACATCTTCCCAGAGAATATCTTAGACTCACCCACAGAGTTAGTGAAAATCATTTTCTGAAACTATTGCATAGAACTTGTGGTCACTGTGAATAATTTGTTTTCTGTGGCTTGTGATACTTAAAGGGTTGTTTATTTTCTCTTTCTTTCTCTCCTTTCTTTTTTATTTCCTTTTTTTTCTTCTTTTAAACCTGCCCATTGTAGATGATTTTTGAAAATATCAGATTCAAATTTTTGAGTAGGGTGCTCAGACTTAAAGAGAATGTGCCACACCTTTCAGCCTCCTAGCTCAAGAATTTGTGGCAAACCCAAAGCTATTGAGAAGACTAAAGGCCCCAGATCAGGGAGGGATTGAAATACTGCTCTTATAAACTTAGACATTTGCAAGAATGGCAGGTTTCGTATTATTATGTATGTGATTGAAGGATATGACGTCTGAAAACCAAATGTCTGTCATTACTTAATGATGCCAGTCCTCAATGATTTGCCAGACTCCACAAATTTTATGAAGAACAGACCAAAAGTTTTGAGACAAAAATCAGAACATTCTGAAAAAGTCTGGACAGCTGAGAGGTATGCAATGTACCATTAGAACTAGACATTTCTGGGTTTGATTTCCAGACCCACTTTGCCTACTCTATAATTTAGAGCAAGTCACTTAACCAGATATTTCTTCTGGTCATCCCTGAAAAGGGATTGGGTGCCCAATGGCCTTACCCAGTTAAGTGCATTTTTATTAGTCATGGTGCTGGTTTTCAAATTACACTGAGCTCTAGATTTCTTAAATTTTTCACAGTATGCAATTTTACATATACAATGGATGACACTGTTGACTATTAATTGATATAGTTGTCACAAACAATGAACTGTTTGTAAAATGACAAAAAATTAATTCATCTGATGTAACACAATTACTGTTTTGCAATCAAGTTGTTTAAGTTTTAATTTGTGAATGAAATGATCATGGAATTTTGTCCTGCCTTTCTTCTTCTCTTTCTCAACCTTGCCCACATTTGCAAACTCACTTCTTCGATTTCTATCCTATTTCAGGAAAAGAGGGGAAAAAACTATTTGTGTTACATGTAGATTTTGCCATATGCTAACTGTTTAAATGATTCCTTCTAGACTCCATTATTGATAAGGTTTTCTTTATTTTAAAATGCACTTTTGCATGCATGAGCTTCATACACGCTGGTGCAGATCCAATAAAACCTACACAGGCCACTAAAACCATATGCATTTCACGTGATAGCACATAGTTTTGTATTCATTAAGTGGCTCGTAGAACCACGCAAATGCAGTAAACACTGCTGCATGCTAATTACAGCATGAGTGGCTGAATTGTATGCTATCAACCAGTCCAAGATGGATGAGCTATTCAACAAGCTATAACACAACCGTGTATACTCAGTGCTGATTTTCCCTGTGAAATTCAAAACTTATTGGAATACAGCCACAGAAACTAATCTATGTGGAAACTATGTTAGGGGCTGCTGTTGCACTTATTCATGTGTATGTGCAGCAAGTCCATGTCCTTGCTGCTGTTGTTGATGATAGACCACGGCCAAGAAGAACAGTTTTAGACCCTGTTTAACTTTTCATATTCTGCATGAGGTGGAAATTATAGAGAGCTACAGGTGGATAGGGACACACTAAAGGAACTCTGCAACCTCTGTTTTCTTCAACTGAGAACAAGGGCAAAGTGAGAGGAACCATTACCAGTGGGACAAAAGCATGTGAAAAACTTAGAATTTTAGCTACAGGTACCTTTCAGAGACCAACAGGGGGCATGCTGGGAGCGTCACAGGCATCAGCATCCAGGATCCTTCGTCAGTTCCTGAATACTATAGCAACATGACAATGAATGCATATATGAGGACAGAGCCAGAACTGTGCAGGAGTTCTACCCTGTAGCACACTACCCCGATGTCCTGGGTGCCATAGACTGCACACATATAGAAATCAAAGCACCATCTGGGAAACAAGGATGGGTGTGTATAAAGGGCTACCACTTTATTAACTGCCAGGTCATGTGTAACGCTAAGGGAATTATCCTGAATGTGTGTGTTGGCAACCCAGGCAGCTACCATGACTCATATATCTGATACAGCTTTCAACTGTATGAAATGTTTACTAGGGGGGGATATCCCACAGGGTCATTTACTTGGGGAAGCAGGTTATGCACTGGAACCATGGCTGATGACACCCATCAGAAATGCAAACACCAACTGAAGAATGCTATAATGAGGCACATGCTCAAACAAGAAATATCACAGAGCATGTGTTTGGGCTGCTAAATTTGTGATTTTGATATCTAGATACATCTGGGAGAGCCCTGCATTACAATACCCATATATATATACTAAACTATTCACCATCTGTGCCATGCTCCATAACATTATCCTGAGAAAATAGCTTCAACAGGAACTGCAAGGGGAAGGGCCACACAACCCACCACCACAGGCAAGGTCCACCACAGCCACATGCAGGTAAGGAGTCAGAGGGGAAACCAGAAGCTGCTGTGGATGTAGGCAGATGTAGACATAGAAAATATGGCCTCATCCTGACCAGGAGGCAATGAATGGCATCCATGATCACCACCTAAGGAGCTAAAACCTTCATCCCACACACACACACACATACATACAGTAACATTAATGCCAGGCAACACTTACAGCCTTTACTTACTCATGTGATAGGTGTGTACTGCTAGCAACAAAGAGAGTCAGCCCTGAATGAAAACTCTTGCAACTGCTGGACTTCCAAGGTAAGTGTTGAACCTGGAATAGAAAAAGAAATATCTAACGACACAAATGAATATCATATCCTTGCATACTGTTACTTGGTAATGTAAGTATAAGGTGGGTGAATTTTACAGTAATTACATTAAGATGTGACAGCACTGACTTATGTGAATACATGTCCTCTATCAAGTAATAGGCCTTACATCTAAAATATACAGATTTTCAATCAATGTCCACATTTTGACCTCATATGTTTGTAATGGCAAATCATTAAAGAATGAAGTTAGAAAATAATAACACACCATTTCAGTTTCAGATTTCATATCTCTCAAAACAAACATAAAAAATAGTAATGCAAAACCTGTTATTCCAACAACTGTCTAATTTTGCAAGACCACAATGTTTAAAGGCCTCCCATGTTGTTGGGCCTTTGTCACACTTTTATGTATGGCTTGGTCCAGCTTTGTTGGACTCATTCCAAGTTGGACTTTCCCGGTAAATAAATGTTAAATAAAAATAAATAAAATAACAGTTTGGCAGGGATGTACACATTACAAAAACCTGTAAGAAAGCAGTACAATTTGCAAAACAGCATCACAAAAACAGATATATAAAGCACTAAGTCAGCTATGCACCCAGAGCATCTGACAAAAGACTTATGTATCCCGAATCCCTGATCCAAAAGATAGAAAACAAGAAAATATAGGACAGTTATCATCATTTGCACAGAGTATTGGGGGGGGGCAGGAGGCCTAGGCTGACACAAAAAGTAGTGAGTGCATGTGAGTAAGTAATAGAAACAGGCAGACATTTGGATAAAGTATCAAATAGGCACTGTGACAAAATGAGCTTTAAGCCTCATGACTGGCTCATTTCACTGTTATATGCATGTGGGTGTAAATATAGGCACTGCAGGTAAAATTGGTGTGTGAGTTTCTACAAGAAAACAGACAAGCAGTGTGCTAGCTCTACATACTGGTATGTCAGACAGGTGTGAGCTGGACATGGTAGAGGTGACAGTTCATCATCCTCGTCCCCAACCTCGAGAACTGGCTCTGCCAGGAGTTGCACTGACACATCCACACCCATGATCAGATGCACTGCTGCTACCAGAATGTGACTGATGTTTGCTGGACAAACTCCCCTGATGTGTATGCTCAGAACCACAACCCCATGGCTTGCCATGTCTAGGTATTGGCACCTCAACCACTGATGGATCAGGGAAAGTAGTGTCACTAGGGTAGTGTGAGTGTGCACAGCCATATCAGTTAACATCAGATGATGTGGCTGACTTATGCCCATGTGGATGCCATCCCCCTCTCAGCAGGTGTTCCATCACAGACACCACACATTCTAACGTGTCATTCAACTGATCCATTGAATCAACAACATGGTGGAGGCAGACCCACATATCAGCCTGTGCCACATCTACAACCCTAAGTAATTCCCTGGATGCCTTATTGGAACATGCCTGCACCTCCATGATGGCCCAAAACATACATAGAGTGGCACAGAAAGGCACTCCTGAATCAGCTGGTTGAGGACTGCAGGCCTCTTCTAAACAACCCAAACAACCCTCCTGTGTGACACCTCACCCACACTTTGGCTATGGTGACAGTCAACAGGCACTGAAGCCATAGTAACCACACTACCCTGATGAAGTGTCTCACCCTCCACCTGTCCAATATCTGAGGGCTCACTGGAATGAGTTTGTGTAGGCCTACTTGCTGTGTCTGATATAATTACAAGGGATGGCTGAATGTCAACCTCAGTGTCAGATTCAACCTTGGCACCCCCGGGCTGTGCCTGTGTTTGATCACTACCATCACCAGAGTCTACCAGTACTTTGACATCAGCTGGCAAGAGTCCTGCAATTCTACTGTCAGGGTCACCTGTGATAATAAGCAACAAACATGGGAAAGAAATTAATAACTACACTACTACAGTTCGATATATGCTAATAAACAAACACTGGTGCCACTATCACAGAAGGTGCAGTAATACACACGCACAGTCCTAACACTCACCTCACACATATGAACTCTTCATTTGGTATCAGTGATGGCTTTATAGCAGTCCACCCAGTAACCAGCTGTCCACAGAGGCCCTATGATGCACCTGATCTTATGTCCTGCTCTGTCCCCCAACAGTGTTCACATTGTTCACAATCTGGTTCCAAACTTGCATTCTTTCAGAGATGTCCCCACGTCCTCTGTTAAGCAGAAAGGCAACATGTTGCAGAAGTGCTTGGAGGATGATGTCATTTTCAGGGTCATTTCAGGTGGGGGGTTGGGGATTGCAGCACTTGGGTGTCATAGTGCTGCATGACATAAAACACAAAAGAACGATAATACACATAAAGATCACATAAATAAAAGTCCTGCTTAGATATAACACAGATTGCTATTTTTTTCCCAATACCTTTTTCACTAAAATCCATAAAGCCTTCTCTAAGTTCATCTGGTACCCAAAATCAGTAAGGGTGTCATATCAAAGACTTACTTTCCCATAAAATAGGGGAGGTCTTGGTATGCCAGACTTGCAACTTTATTATAAAATTTTACACGCCAATAAACTAATCAAAATTGCTAACTACAGTTCAAATAACCCAATACGGACCCCCCTTTGGGTAAAAATGTGGTTTAATCATGCTTTAAATAACGATCTTAACCCCAAAGCTCTCCCCTTCATAGGCCCACTAATCCTTAGGAAATTAAAGTTGCATCATATCTTAAAGGATAAAATCAAATATTTTCAAGAATTATTTAATTCTTAGGAAATTAAAGTTGTATCATATCTTAAAGGATAAAATCAAATCTTTTCAGGAATTATTTAAATCCTTGAAATTAGAAAAAGCTCTCCTGTTATTACAGCCCATCCATCTAAACCCAATCTCAAATTGAATAGGAACATGCTTAATCTGACCGAGTACCCTCTAATCAAAGAATACACATTGTGGGATATTCATAGCTATAGAGACTTATCACCCACAAAACTCTGGGTTATCTTAAATCTATCTAAAATATATATTATAATCCTGTGACAAATAAAGGAACTTGTTACATCTCTGCCCTTTGATCTCAATATAAGTGAATTGGACTTCAATCAGGCCTCTAAATTAGTGGAAATTCTAGCTGGCAGTAAGAACATGCTATCCCTCGCCTATAAACTTATAAGTACAATGTTACACCAAGATAAATTGGTATACATGGACTACTGGAATCAGCAAGGGTCGAACTTGTCAGAAGAACAGAAACTATCTGCCATTAAATCCACTCTTCTTTTCTACCCTTTCAAGAAACTTACTTACTGACAATTTATGATTACCAACAACTTATACTTTACACCAGTCCACTTAAATAAATTTAACCTGAACGTCTCGACTGCATGCCCCTGCTGCTCTCACCCCCAGGCTGACATCTTACATATATTATGGTTTTATAGATATTCTCACAGTAACTGGTGTTTTCTCAAGGTGAGACTTGACAAGATGGGATACCACAAATCAACCCTCTCGTGGGAGATGGCACTATTACATATCACAAATATCAGTACATCAAAATTAAGATCTTACATCTTAATAACTCTCTGTCTCTTAGTCAAATTCTACATCACCAAACATTGGTCAGATCGTACTAAGATGTCATGGGGTGGCTTCATGAACATGGCTGTTAAATACATTTCTTCACAAAAACTGTTAATAACTAGCCCCCAGAAACGTATTTACTTCCAGAAGTTCTGGAATACCTTATTTGGACATCTGTCTGACAACTAGAAGTCTCTTGATTTGAGATGGTCCAACATGCCAAAGGCCCTTCCTATATAAGCTTCTTAATTTTTCTCTCCCCCCTTCCTATTGCCCTGTTTGAAGTGTGGTTCATGTCAGATTATATGCCAATCTTTTCTTCTATTTGATTTTAGGTTACAATCAAAGATAATGCAATGGGTTCAGTTGCAGTATTTACCTGCTCACATATATGTTTCTCATTTAGTCTATTTCAGGGATATATCCCTAAGCAGCACTACTGTACATATTGTATATAATTAGTATTTGTAAGCTCTCCTTTATTTTACTGTTCATTGTTAATCTGCAATGCTTGTGTTATATATGTAATGAAAATCAATACAATTTCTATTTGAAAATAAAAAACCCAGATTGTTAGTTTTTTAATAATACCCACTGGAAAAAAAACTTTCAAGTTATTCAAATATAAAAAAGGGTATGTAGTTGTAACATATCACAGTCACACACAAAGGTTTGATCCAAAACAAGGAGTAAGAATAGCAAAGCAAATCTCTTTAAAAACATTTTTGTTGTGGCAATACAGAGATGGAACTTGGCTCCCCCTCCCAAAAACAAGCAAATTATATTTCTATACAAAATGAAGTAATAAAATATCAGTGAATTGTTATAAGTGCTATTAAACAAACTGTTCCAAAAACATGTATACAGATTTACCACATGACATTCATTTTTATGCAATTTCCAGTCCCCTCTATCTGTGGCCAGCACTTTCCTAGAGGTGTCTATACGCCATCCTTGAAGGCTTATGCCCCTGTGCTATTGACAATATAGAACATTTATATTTCACTGAAATAATAGAAGAGAGTGAAGAAAAACATTGTAACATTAACACGTGATAAAAGTTAAATAAGGTTGTGCATCTGAGAAAGTAAAATGCCCGGAGAAAAATGCCTATGCCATCAGTAAACTTCTAAGAAGTGCATACAGATAAATGTTGCATTTCCTAGTGACATGTGAGCATATCCAGTATATAAATGAAAAATGCAATCATACATTATCAAGATCAGTAGACTTCTGTGCATATAAATACAAAGTAATAGCAACCTTTATCTCTGGTATCCACATTAACAAGTATCCTCACCTTCTGATTCCCTAAATACATGGTTACATTTTATAACATAGATTCAGCCTGTGAGCATGGGAAAGATGTAATTAAGGTGTAAACACATTAGAATTGCTGAATCCCAAAATCTTGCTGCCATGTTGCAGATGAAAACATAATGCAGTCACACCCTCACTGTTGCTAATGGATTGCAACTGTGAATGATTACTGGTAGGGAGAAGTAAAACACAACAGCAATTCAGACTTTCTTACCTCCAGTGGGTGTGCCCTCCAGGTTAGACTTACAAAGTGTAGAATTAATTGTATCAAAGTTTAAAATATAAGTAAGCAGCACACATTTCACAGTTTCTCTTTAATAACATCCAACTTCCCCTGCATTTGCTGAAAACTGTAAATTATTGCCATTTATTATTTTACAACCTGCATGTCTTAGATTACTGCTCAGATAAGAGAAGAATAAACACCACAGAGAGATAAGACAGAGCTGCATTTCTGCAAACAATACTCATAAATGGTTGTGAGATCACTCATTGCACTACATCTGTAATTAATACATGTACAAACAACTCAGAAGTGCACAAATACCATGTCTTATTAATACTGTGGATGAGTTTGGACTTGGTTGTATCCACAATGTTTTTCATTCTCTGCTGTACAGCTGTTTCTGTGGCAAAGAGGGATAAGACACCCTTCCTGTGTTTTGAAGGTTTATTGGTGCAAGAGTTCAAATCCAGGCTTATATAAAAATCTTTTATGTGAACTAACATGTATTTTGTAGTGTCATTTATTTTAAATATTTAATCTCTTTCTTTTTCTTTTTTTATATGCAAGTATTTGTGTGGTGCATAGCTTTGCACAAACATGGGAAATGGATAAACACAATAAATGATATGTAATGTACATTTTTGATAACCAATACATCAAGTAATCCTGTGAATCACCTGTGTGTAGTACATCTGCTAAACATGTTGATCCACACAGCATATACTATCTGTCTTTTAAGGAAGAGCCATAAGAAACAATGCTCAGGAGACTAAACAAGTTTAGTGTTGTTTGTCTCATTTGCATGATGCTTACCTTCATGCAAACCTGGACTAATGGCCCACACAAGAAGCAGACAGAACACCTGCAGACCAGATGCAGACATTCTTGAATTCAAAAATAATACATTGTTGCATTTTTTGCTTTCCATCATGCAAATGTGCTAAGAGACATTGAGCGATGGTTAGCAACCTTCCCCCACACCGGCAAGTTTAGAAAACCTACAGAGAAGAAGTAGACAGTAAATAATTTCAAAATGGATACATTCTACCCATCATGTTGGGCACTGTGCAAACATGCTAAGGAAAGGTATTTGGTGGTTTATACACATAAGTTAATAACAAATCGGAAAATATAAACTGTCATTTAACTATTCCTGTGGCAGCAGATGTAAGTACAGGGCTGCAAAGCAGATGGTCCTGGATTCTAATGTAGGAAATTCGGAATATTTTTACTGTTGTTCCATTTTACTTCATATTAAATATCACATAAAATATACATAGCAATAAGTATGTATAGCAGTGGAGCTCATATGAATTATATGTATGACTGAGGATATGCTGACTACTATGTTTATGTAATTTTAATTGTGCTACCTGGCCTTTGATGGCATTTAGACATTAAGAAAACTCATACACACATGAATGTATAAACCAGAACCTTGTAAGCCTACGTACATACATGGTTACCCCCCCCCTCAATCTGTCATGTGTATTTATATAAAATTCATGAGTAGGTCTGAGAAGCACTTCTTCTGTGGCAAAGACAGAAAATCACCACTGTGGAAGCAAATGTTTTCTCTCTTATGCATGGGTTTGAACCTCACACTGTAAAAATCAATTTTATCAGAGTATAAAGCCAGACTAAAACTGTATCAGGTCATGAAAGTTATGCCTCCAGTACATGTCTGCACAGTTAAATCACCTAACAGTTCCAGCAGCAAATAACACTCAAACTAATGTCAGATTAAACTTTCAATTTCCAAAACTGCTTTCCTCTCAGTTTGGCACTGTTGCAACATCATGTGAATGCAGTTGGCATCATTGCTTGGGTTTGTGCACTATCACTAAATGTGATAATAGGCATTGGAGGGCAACCATTCTTAGCTATTGCTGTTCTCCCTGGTTGGACATGTCTGGTGATAGAAAGGAAGGTGCCCAGTTTAGGGCACAGATCTATGGTACTGAGGAGTTGAGAATCTTCACTGGACATCTTGTAAAGTTCCATAGCTGAAGTATTTTGCATGGGGACTATATCAGCTCTCATTATAAGTCCGAGGCTTGAAATAGTCTGGTCAAGGCTGTTTCCAGTGTGACTAGCATTCCACTCACTGGAGAACAGTGTAGGCATCACTTTAGTGACTTGAAAAGGCACACAAGGGATACACTCAACCAGTGGCTAGATGAGTTCAGGGCTGGTAACATCCCACAGTTGTGAAAGTATACCAATAAATAGAATTTATTGCATATAGAAAGCTGCATATAGGCAAGACTAGTACTCATAATGCTCTTCTCTTGTTCTCTTCTCTCTATTCTACAGCCAATGCAGAGATTACAGGAAAAAAGAGAGGCCTATGCTGAGTGACTTGAGAGAGACTGAGGAAAGCAATGAGTGTGTATACAGCACAGCTGAAATATTATTTCAGCTTTTAAATGTATTTATTTTCTATACAACTGTAGCAAATGAAGCATGCATATCCTAACTGTAAAAACAAACATGCATGCTTCAGTCTGTAGAACAAACTGTAGGAGTCAAGTCTAAGATTGTAGTCAGACATTGTAGGTTCAAATGCCACAAGTAACAAATATAAAATATTAAAATCCTTTAAAAATATTGCATAAATTAATTTCTGCACAAGTGGCATAAATGTCCTACTGTTAATTTAATCTGCATAATTGGACCAGACATATGTGCAGTATATGCACATTGCAAGGATTGTTTTGAGCAGTCCTTAATTATAGTTTGTAGTTGTTAAGAATTATACTTAAATGTAAACGTTCAGATAAAACACTTTATCATTGTGATAATGCATTGAATATGATAGTACTAATGTTATCTCTTTTTTTCTCACCCCAACCCTTATTTCTTTTTTTATATGTGTCATCAAAATATTTCCATGTCATCTGTCTCTGACAAATCACAAAATGCTTTACAGGACAAGGAGGTAGGCCAACTCCAGTGGCTCAGCCTGCTCCTCTTTCACCGGCTCTGGCACTGATTCCCAGCACATCTGAGACCTAGCAGTACTGCCTCTGCTGCCCCTGCATTCCCTGTGCCCTCAAGTAGCACTAGTCTGGCAGCTGGTAATATGGTATCCTCTGGGAGTTCTGGTAGTGGTGAACATTTCATCACCTGCCAGGAGATGCTAGGTTTGGTGTGTACAGTTGTGCACAGCACCATTGGTGCATGCCTACACCAGATGGAGAGGCTTCTGTCTCTTATGGTCCATAGGAGAAGATGTCAAATACTCCAGCAGCCAGTGGAATAAGGGGATGGTGATGACAGCCCTGTGGGTGAGGACTAACGTCTCACTGTCTTCATGTTTGATGGGTGTGGGCATCTGTTCTGCCCTCCCTAACCCCTATCACAATGTCCCCCAACCTGTTGTGTCCCCCACCATCACTGTATCTTGTCTTGTTTATCCTATTTGTTTGCATCTGCTTCTTCATCTACTCTAATTACCTGACACAGAATTATCTATGTCCCTTACCCAACATTCCTCTCTTACTGAAGTAAAAATTAAAAAAATGAGCACCTGTCCCACCATAAAAATGTCATCTCCTACATAACTCTCCACTTTACACACATGTCTTCTTGACACACTTGATTTGGTCCATTTGGCTATACAACATGATTGCATCATTTTCACCCCTATTTGTTGAGGTGATAGTCCAAATTCAGCCTATATTCAATACATATTCATTTTACACTCTTGAATAAGTAGATGGCTGTGATTCTTTCCTACCTTCCTCCTGCACATTCCTATAATGCTTTCCCTTTGTTCTTCCCCTGCTTGCCCCCATTTCAACACTTTCAACAAGCATTGATCTCTTCACTTGTTGATCTCTGTGTTTGTGCAGAGTTTGGCATCACACACCAATGCCAAGTGATAGTGAATGGCTCTTCAATGGTATGGTTATCCCCATGCAATGCCACTTAAACATGCTGGGCTAAGGTAATGCACATTAAATGGATAGTAAGAAATGACTTCATTGCATTATAAATACTTATTTAAAACTATTACACCTAGATTCTGGTCTAGAAAATAAATGATTCTGTGTATTTATACCTGCAGCCACATAGTTAGGTAAGCAGCAGGTGTGTTTTGTATACTCAATACTCAAAACTCTCCTAGTTTTAGCAATGAGGCTCACGTTTGCTCACTGCTTAACTACGCTCAAACAGGGAAAGCAGTAGAAATGTGCATATTATATGCACAAACATTTATCTATAGATCACACAAACATGCTGCTCAGTGTTGCACTATGGAATGTGCACAATAGCATGTGATTACTTATGTTTACTGTCCATTTAGTCTTCATCCCATGAAAGTACATGTAAGGGATGGAGGCACTTTTTAAGGAAAGAACACATATTTATACTGCAATCATCTGTTACCTCCACTCATGCACTTCAAAGTTGGTCTCTCAGTACATGTTCATAAATATATCAGCTACACTACAGAAATAAATAACCAGTGCTTTCTTATATACCATACAGATCTTTATAATAACAATACACATACAGATTTTCCAGTACTTAAAGTAATGTGGACAGCTGTTTGCAAATAGTTTGTAAATGTGTCTTTTTATGGTATAACTGCACACTGGAAACACAACAGCAAATGCTACACTTTCCACACTCATCAATGTGGTAACATGAAGATCTTTAATATATTGACAGTTGTACATGGCTAGTTATACATTTCTGACAGGCCTCCCAACATCTTCTATCATATATCCAATGCTAATGACATCTGCAATAAATTGTCCTGCAGACTTGTAAAAGTCAAACATCTGCTGTGGTGCTTGCATTAAGTACTGGGTTCTCTAATCTGTGTACTTAGGTAGGGGTTCTAATCTCACTGCAGTCAACTGATGTCTTTGTGTCTGTCTAGTCAGATGAGCATAATTGTGTATCCTGCAGTCATTACTATAATCCCATGGAGTACCAATATTGTAACAGCTGGACATACCTACGCATACATTTTAGTCAGGCCTCGTAACATCTTCTATCTAACATCCAGTGATGATGTGACCCACTATAAATTGCCCTGAGGCCTTGTAAAAGACAGATTTTTGTTATGGCACTTGTGTTAAATACTGAGTTTTCTAATCTGTATACCTTAGTTAGGTCGGAGTTCTAATCTCACTGTAGTCAACTGATGAGTGTGTGTCTGTGTGTACTTGCTTGAGATTAGAGAGAGCATGTTATACCAGCATGTGTAATATTGCTATTATCATCTTCCTCTCACTACACACTGCTGCACTGCTGATATTATCACTTACAAAGTGTGGTCTGACACCCTTCATCTCAGACTTGTGCTGTGGAACTTGTGTTAAATACAGAATTCTCTAGTTGGTGAAGTTAGATAGGTAGGGGTTCTGTTCTCAATGCAGTCAGCTGGTGTGTATGTGTATGTGTGTCTGTGCACCGGCTTGACATTAGAGAGAGCATTTTACACCAGCATATAGGACACTGCTATTACCTCTTTCCTCTCATCAGAATCTGCTGATGTAATCAGTTTTAAAGTATTCTCCCTCACTGTAAAAACTAGAATTGTGCTCTGGCACTTGTGTTAAGTACTGTGCTCTGTAGATAGGTAGCTTTAGAATGATATGGGAGTCACAGCTATTTCCAATACTCCTGGAAACATCTTGTTGTAGCAGAGAATATTTATGTCATCCTGTGTAACGTGCACTCTGATAGTATTCAAGACACACCTGTGGTGTGGCAGTAACATTAACTACTGTGTTTGCAATATACTTTAACTACACATATAGGTGTTCTAATCTGACAGCAAGCTACTTGCATGTCTATACATACAACTATTACTTATGAAACAATATTACACAGGGATGTGACTCCACATCCATGGCATACAGTACTTGCAACATGTGCTCCTCAGCATACAATGATGCTATCATACTCCATAAACTGCAAAGTTACAGTGTTACAGTCAAACATATGTAGTGTTGCTACTGTGAAATTGCATGGCATTCACAAATCTATGCCTACACAGGTGTAATGCTCATATCAGGCTCAGTGCACTGCTATCTGTTCGGTTGCTGGTACATTATGGTCATTGTGTGATCTTTTGAATAGCTCTTCATTTCACTACCACTTGGGGTACCATTCACATAGCCCCACACATCCTCCTTTGTCCTCTGGGCACATGCTATCCTTCCTGCAGAGGAATGTAGCATGTCCTCATGTCAAATATGCCTACTCACATCATGAAGCAGAGTCCTTCTATGAGCCTATGCAAGACATCCCCAGACTACTGTATGTGTGATTGCTAATTATGTTATGGTGTAGTGCACTTCTCACATATGGAAGGTGGCCGAATGTAATGCAATCCAACAAATATACACGTACGCACAATACTCTTACTATCTTCTATAATATACATATGGGTATTTTGTCTTTCATTTTATAACAATGGGTAGGATTTCATGTGATGTTGGCCAGCAGGCTAATAGTGTCCTATGACCCTATGATCACTTGACAATTCAATATTGCTGTCAATGACATATGCTATATTGAGGTGTGGATGCACAGTATGGCTACAAGAGGGTATTACAGTCTGTGATGTGAACTAATGTATCATTGGCCATTGCTGCCATTAAATTACATGCTCCTTCCATAACAGCTTTAGTAATATGCACCCTGAGAACTGTTGACACAGGTTCATAGATTCATAGGAGGTTACTAGGCTAGCAGTGCTACAGCCTTCACAAGCCTAGCCATGTTCATCACAAGTACCACCAACTGTTCTTATTAATTGAATGTAATTCACAGATTGAATCTATGGTCAACACATACTACCCCTGTCCATGAGGGCATGGGTGCCACCCCTAGGGTGAATTTGCAGTCTCCCATCCATTTGTCTAGGTTGTACTTGAATAGGGTCAGTGAGGAGCTCTGCTTCATGTGATTTGGAAGTTTATTCCAGAGGACTGGCAGTCTCTGAGAGATATATCTGTATCTCAAGCATGGTCTGTTAATGTCACAGGGTAGGTTAAGATCCCTGGAGAGAGAGTGACTCTTGTGCCATTAGCTTTATGGATATGCAGCATTTCCATCAGTGCAGGGTCGTAGGCTGCTCTGTAGGCCAGGAACAAGTTGTCTCTCAGAAGCCAGTATGATACTGAGTGCAGTGACAGAGTTTTAGTCTATCCATGTACATTATGGTATGGTTTGGAGGCCCTGTATTTTTTTGTTGAGAAACCTCTGTAGTATCTCCAGTTGCTGCAGGTGTCTGGTGAGGTACGTGCAAAACTTAGTCTATCAATGTTCTTCTGAGGGTCGAGTACAGTGGTGTTATAACATCTGTAAACTCACACACATGGAATCCACTCAGGCAAGCCAACCAGTAGTACACCAACACCATACACAAGTCGAATAAATCCAAAGTGCATTTAATATACTATAAGATAGAATTTAAGCACATAAAAAAGCTTTTTGTTGAATTGAATAAATCAACTTCCTCAGAAAAAAGCCTACACAGGAAACAGGGGTTTAAATTTCCCTCCACCTAGTCACATGATTGCTAGATAAACATTGAAAAGTTGCCTGCATAGTGGAAGACACACAAGCCCCTCCCCAGCTTTACAAACTTTTAAACTGATATATTCTTTGTGTTATAATTTCATAGTGCCAGATAGCAACAGAAAACTACTCAATAAATATATCCTACTTTAAAAACATTTAAGCATCAATAAAATGAATAAGTAAATGAATAAAACAAAGTGATCTGCCTAATTTACTTAACCCGTTGCTTTGTGGACATAGCAAAATTCATCACAAATTAAAAACTAAAAAATCAAATGACACATTAAAAATTGGTAAACCCATAAAAGTCATGTGTATGTATATGTTTAAACAATATTACATAGTCCTAACATTTTAATATGAAAAACTCTACTAAAAATAATAAATATTTGTAATTAATATAATAAATTATATTAATTTATGATAAACTTTAATGAAGCAAAATCATCCTCTCACATCATTGTGCAAAAGAAACTGTATGTTTGAAAATTATTATTATTTATCTACTCAAACTTTTCAGTCTCAAAATACACATGATGGAACTCAATTCATTGATGCCTGGGTAGTGACAAGCATCTAGTCTTAGTTGCCAAATTAATTCAAAATGTTGCAGAATCAAAGATTCAGGGCCCCCTATTATCCATAGGGACTTGATCTATAACTTGAAAGGTAAAACTATGGGATGGGTGGTCCATTATGTGTCTCGCAATGGCGTTCTCTCCTTTACGTCTCCCTATAGCGTATATGTGTTCATACACTTGTTCTCGCAATTTTCTGTCAGTCTTTCCAATATAGAAGACCGGACAGTGGGAACACCTTGCTAGATAGACCACCTGTTTACTCTGACAGTTGAATTTAACCCCTATTTTATACCTCCTACCCCTCACCTCAAAGGTGTGTCCTGTCTCCATGTGTTTACAATACCGACACATGTTACACTTAGACATACCTAACAGACTTCCTACCTTCCTCAGTTTCCTCTCCAGTAACTCTTTTAGATTGGGTCCCCATTTATAAACTATAGTGGGGTAACCCTGGAGTTTGTTCCTCAATGCTACGTCGTTCATAAACAAATTCCAGTTTTTCTGAACTATAGCTGTCACTGTTTAAGCATCCAAGCTAAATGTTAGAATAAAACTATAAGGACTTATGCAACCCGACTTGTATTTCTCTGGTGTACTGTATTCTGATCAGTATGGGTAAATAAATTCCCCTGTTTCTATTTGACTGAACTTCATCCACCAAATTCAGAATCAAGTTCAAAGGGTACCCTCTTTTCAAAAACAAATCCTTCATGAAGTTACACTCATCCCTGAAGTATGTGTCTGTAGTGACCACTCACGCAGCCCTAACCAGTTGCCCCTTGACCACAGATTTTCTTTGTGAAAAAGGATGGCAACTGGCAAACTGAAGGAAGGTGTTAAAATAAGTTTCCTTACAGAATATTTTAGCCAAGTAACACTTGTTGGTACAATCTTTAATCAAGTGTACGTCAAGATAGGATATTCTGTCTTCAGCAAAGCACAAAGCAAATTTAAGAAACCTAGCCGTTGAGTTAAAAAATTCAACTAACTCCTGGGCTACTTCAGTGTCTCCCTTTAGGATAATAAAAAGATCGTCCAGGAAACGTGTGTAAAATAACATTTTCTCCTGGATGTTAGGGTTGGCCATGACAAACGCCCTCTCCCAGTACTCCATGACCAGGTTAGCTAAATTAGCTCCACATGGGGAGCCCATGGCCACACCTATCTTCTGAAGAAAATATTTATTATCAAAGGTCACATAGTTATGGGACAGGATGATATCTAATAGGTCCCCTATGAGTTGGATTTCTGAACAAGAGGCCCCTTTTACTCTCATCATAAAGGTCACCCACTCCACTGCATCTAAATGAGGAATAGAAGAGTAAAGATCCTTAATATCAACTGTGAGGAAATTATACTCCTCTCTAAAAGGTATTTTGCTGACGTTCTCCAAGAAGGACCACAAATCCTTGGAGATCTGGGTTTCGCTTTTGACATATTTTTTCAGAATATTATCAACCACTTTAGCACTAGCATACGTAATGCTGTTCCTTGCGTTCACTAGTGGATGCATAGGAGGATTGTGTAGGTCCTTATGGACCTTAGGGATTCCGAATAAAATGGTAATCCTGGGGGCCGGCATGGTGAGATAATTATATAATTCAATGTCTATTCTTGCTTCAATAAACATGTCTTGAATATAAGCCCTAATCCTAGAGTAGCCTATGTTAAGCTCATTCCTTGTTACCTCTTCATAGGTGTCAGTGGAAACTTTTGAGTCATCCTTGTGATATAATCTTCGTTACTCATTACTGCTAAACCCCCACCCTTGTCAGGTTGCATGATTCTAACTGGCAAACTGCACAAAGACTCCAATAAAAATTTTTCCTCTTTACTGATGTTAAAAGGGTGGGTAACCTGTAAATGGGAATCACCCAAAGCGTGACGTAAATCCAACTCGCATAGTTGATCAAAAAGTGCTATTGTTGGTTGCAATGGAGGATGGTAAATACTAGGTATATGATAATCACTACTCATACCGGTGTAATCCCCAAAAGTACAAGCAAATTAAGATTTCTTACAAACACTTTGAATTCAATGAGAGTCTTAGCAATGTCCGCTCATCTTGAAGGGACAAAAGAAGAACCCTTTGCTAACAGTTCCACCAGGTTAGGAGGAAAAACAGTCCCTGAATAGTTGAAAATTTTAAAATCAGAGATAATGTTGTAAATAACCTCACAAGAATGAGCCTGGACTACTGTAACATTACTACAATCCATACCTAGCTCCATCGGTTCTTGTTTTGTTCCAGACTTTGCGGCCTGGAAGAGGGGCGTGGTTGGAGCCTTTGTTCTGAAAATCTACCTGGGATGACTGATTGTGGTTGGAGTTGTTAGCCAGCCGCTAGCTCCATCTTACCTGTTCAGGCAATGGTTCCTCGACATTCTGATTGTTATTGTCAGTGTTTCTGGAGTTTTCTCTATGGGGAGCCACCCCCGTAGAACCATTGGGGCTGGCTAAAAAAGTTTTCTTGTGCCAGAGCTGGTCTTGGGTAAGCTGTACCTTCCCTGTAATACCTCAAATCACAATTTAATTTCTTTATTTTATCTGTATTAATTTTAGTGACATATTGGTCTATGCTACTAAAAATCCATTCCTTGTCAAAATGGTATCTATGAAAGTATATATTCTTTTTAATGTCGTCATGCAATTAACTAGTTTCCCCAACCAGACTGTTGGCTGCTTCTTGGTAATGTTTACACATTAACTCAAGCAGCTCAAACCCGTGTTTATCAAACACACTAATAAGGTTAGAATGGAAAGAAGACCCTTCAGCTAGACCCGTTGGGTATTGCCAAGACCTCAAGCCTTTAGGAATTACCTTCAGCCATTTACATTCTTGAAAATAGGCTATTTCCAGCTGGATTTTCCTCAGCTTGACCAGTTTTTGGTCAAACAGATGTAGTTTCGTCAATAAATCCACACTAGACTCAACTGTTTCCTCTGGTAAATTGTTGAGTAGTGGTTGGGAAAAAGTAAAAGGTCTTCCAAGCCAAATATTCAAATCTGGAGCCCCAGTAAAACTGGTAGAATTAGACTGATGATTTCACTGTTGATTAGTTCCTTTGTTTGGCGTCGATGTGACTCTACTGATCAAGAGAGTCCCATCATTAAGTTCCATACTTTGAAACTGTTCTGACTGAACAGTTGTAGTAATACCCAAAACTGCTGGAGGTAAACTAGAAGTACTCACCCCTGTATTACTAGGCAAACCAGGACTATTCAAATTAGCTGGGGTTTGACTAAGCAAAACCTGCTGTGATTCGGTTACCTGGTCTAACCTGGTCGATAAATTGTCCACCTTCTGTGTGAGCATTTGGATATACAACGATAAATTGCTCACTTTATCCACTTCTGGAAGCACTGGTGCCGAACCCAAAGTTGTTTCCATGTCCACAAAACTCCAAAACATTCGGATTTATTCGACTTGTGTGTACTACTGGTCAGCTTGCCTGAGCGGATTCCATGTGTGTGAGTTTACAGAAGTTTATCGTTCTTTCTTGAGTTTGTGTTTTGGAGTTTTGTGGACATGGAAACAGCTTTTGGTTTGGCACCAGTGTTTCCAGAAGTGGATAAAGTGAGCAATTTATCATTGTTAATCCAAATGCTCACACAGAAGGTGGACAATTTATCAACCAGGTTAGACCAGGTAACCGAGTCACAGCAGGTTTTTCTTAGTTAAACCCCAACTAATTTGAATAGTCCTTGTTTGCCTAGTAATACAGGACCAAGTACTTCTAGTTTACCTCCAACAGTTTTGGGTATTACTACAACTGTTCAGTCGGAACAGGTTCGGAGTATGGAACTTAATGATGGGACTCTCTTGGTCAGTAGAGTCACATCGACACCAAACAAAGGAACTAATCAACAGCAAAATCATCAGTCTAATTCTACCAGTTTTACTGGGACTCCAGATTTGAATATTTGGCTTGGAAGATCTTTTACTTTTTCCCAACCACTACTCAACAATTTACCAGAGGAACCAGTTGAGTGTAGTCTGGATTTATTGAGGAAACCACATCTGTTTAACCAAAAACTGATCAAGCTGAGGAAAATCCAGATGGAAATAGCCTATTTTCAAGAATGTAAATAGCTGAAGGTAATTCCTAAAGGCTTGAGGTCTTGGCAATACCCAACGGTTCTAGCTGAAGGGTCTTCTTTCCATTCTGACCTTATTAGTCTGTTTGATAAACACGGGTTTGAGCTGCTTGAGTTAATGTGTAAGCATTACCAGGAGGCAGCCAACAGTCTGGTTGGGTAAACTAGTTCATTGGATGACGACATTAAAAAGAATATAGACTTTCATAGATACCATTTCGACTATGAACAGATTTTTAGTAGCATAGACCAATATGCCACTAAAATTAATACAGCTAAAATCAAGAAATTAAATTGTGATTTGAGGGATTACAGGGAAGGTACAGCTTACCCAAGACCAGATCCGGCACAAGGAAACTTTTTAGCCAGCCCCAATGGTTCTATGGGTGTGGCTCCCTATAAAGAAAACTCCAGGACCATTGACAGTAACAACCAGAATGTCAAGGAACCATTGCCTGAACAGGTACGACGAAGCGAGCATTTGGCTAACAACTCCAACCACAATCAGTCATCTCAGGTGGATTTTCAGAACAGAGGCTTCAACCATGCCCCTATTCCAGGCCACAAAGCCTGGAACAAAACCAAGAACCGATTGAACTAGGTATGGATTGTAGTAATATTCCAGCCTCATTCTTGTGAGGTTATTTACAACATTAACTCTGATTTTAAAATTTTCACCTATTCAGGGACTGCTTTTCCTTCTAACCTGGTGGAACTGTTAGCAAAGGGTTCTTCCTTTGTCCCTTCCTGATGAGTGGACATTGCTAAGACTCTCACTGAATTCAAAATGTTTGTAAGAAAACTTAATTTGCATGTACTTTTGGGGGATTACACCAGTATGAGTAGTGATTATCATATACCTAGTATTTACCATCCTCTCGTGGTACTTGTGAGGAACAATTTTTATTGGAGTCTTTGTGCAGTTTGCCAGTTAGAATCATGCAACCTGAAAAGGGTGGGGGTTTAGCAGTAATGAGTAACGAGGATTACATCACAAGGATGACTAAAATAGTTTCCACTGACACCTATGAAGAGGTAACAAGGAATGAGCTTAACGTAGGCTACTCTAGGATTAGGTCTTATATTGAAGACATGTTTATTGAAGCAAGAATAGACATTGAATAATATAATTATCTCACCATGCCGGCCACCATGATTCCCATGTTATTCGGAATCCCTAAGGTCCATAAGGACCTACACAATCGTCCTATGCACCCACTAGTGAACGCAAGGAACAACATTACGTACGCTAGTGCTAAAGTGGTTGATAATATTCTTAAAAAATATGTCAAAAGTGAAACCCAGATCTCCAAGGATTCGTGGTCCTTCTTGGAGAACGTCAACAAAATACTTTTTAGAGAGGAGTATAATTCCTCACAGTTAATGTTAAGGACCTTTACTCTTCTATTCCTCATTTAGAAGCAGTGGAGTGGGTGACCTTTATGATGAGAGTAAAAGGGGCCTCTTGTTCAGAAATCCAACTCATAGGGGAACTATTAGATATCATCCTGTCCCATAACTATGTGACCTTTGATAATAAATATTTTCTTCAGAAGATAGGTGTGGTCATGGGCTCCCCATGTGGAGCTAGTTTAGCTAACCTGGTCATGGCGTACTGGGAGAGGGAGTTTGTCATGGCCAACCCTAACATCCAGGACAAAAATTTATTTTACACACGTTTCCTGGACGATATTTTTATTATACTAAATGGAGACAATGAAGTAGCCCAGGAGTTAGTTGAAATTTTTAACTCAATGACTAGGTTTCTTAAATTTACTTCGTGCTTTGCTGAAGACAGAATATCCTGTCTTGACGTACACTTGATTAAAGACTGTACCAACAAGTGTTACTTCGCTAAAATATTCCATAAAGAAACTTGTTCTAACACCTTCCTTCAGTTCTCCAGTTGCCATCCTTTTTCACAGAGAAAATCGGTGGTCAAGGGGCAACTGGTTAGGGCTGCGTGAATGGTCACTACAGACACAGACTTTAGGGATGAGTGTAACTTCATGAAGGATTTGTTTTTAAAAAAAAGGTACCCTTTGAACTTGATTCTGGATTTGGTGGATGAAGGTCAGTCAAAAAGAAACAGGGGAATTTATTTACCCATACTTAATCAGAATACAGTACACCAGACAAATACAAGTCGGGTTGTAGAAGGCATAAGTCCTTATAGTTTTATTCTAACATTTAGCTTGGATGCTGGATAAAAAGTTTCCTTGTGCCGGAGCTGGTCTTGGGTAAGCTGTACCTTCCCTGTAATCTCTCAAATCACAATTTAATTTCTTGATTTTAGCCGTATTAATTTTAGTGACATATTGGTCTATGCTACTAAAAATCCGTTCATAGCAAAAATGGTATCTATGGAAGTCCATATTCATCTTAATGTCGTCATCCAATGAACTAGTTTCCCCAACCAGACTGTTGGCTGCCTCCTGGTAATGTTTACACATTAACTCAAGCAGCTCAAACCCGTGTTTATCAAACAGACTAATAAGGTCAGAATGGAAAGAAGACCCTTCAGCTAGACCCATTTGTATTGCCAAGACCTCAAGCCTTTAGGAATTACCTTCAGCCATTTACATTCTTGAAAATAGGCTATTTCCAGCTGGATTTTCCTCAGCTTGACCAGTTTTTGGTCAAACAGATGTAGATTTGTCGATAAATCCACACTAGATTGAACTGGTTCCTCTGGTTTGAGTAGTGGTTGGGAAAAAGTAAAAGGTCTTCCAAGCCAAATATTCAAATCTGGAGCCCCAGTAAAACTGATAGAATTAGACTGATGATTTCGCTGTTGATTAGTTCCTTTGTTTGGCGTCAATGTGACTCTACTGATCAAGAGAGTCCCATCAAGTTCCATATTTCAAACCTGTTCCGACTGAACAGTTGTAGTAATACCCAAAACGGTTGGAGGTAAACTAGAAGTACTCGGCCCTGTATTACTAGGCAAACCAGGACTATTCAAATTAGCTGGGGTTTGACTAAGCAAAACCTGCTGTGATTCGGTTACCTGGTCTAACCTGGTAGATAAATTGTCCACCTTCTGTGTGAGCATTTGGATTAACAACGATAAATTGCTCACTTTATCCACTTCTGGAAGCACTGGTGCCAAACCCAAAGCTGTTTCCATGTCCACAAAACTCCAAAACATTTGGATTTATTAGACTCATGTATGGTGTTGGTGTACTACTGGTCAGCTTTCCTGAGCGGATTCCATGTGTGTGAGTTTACAGAAGTTTATCATTCTTTATTGAGTTTGTGTTTTGGTGTTATAACATCCTCAGACCATGGATGTGATGCCCTTACTTATGAGGTGCATGATATAAAAGGCTTTCCTTACCACTGTGAAAACTTGTTGATCAAAGTTCAGATTGCTATCTACCTGTGTTCTCCATTCTTGCAACACTGGGTTGGAGGTTAGTGGGTGTGTTGTCTATAGATTGCTTAGTAAGTAGCATGGGATGCTATCTGGTACCACTGAGGCTGTGTTTTTAGACTTAGAGAGTGCAGATATGACCTGATATCTAGATACTTGGCAGAGGACTGTTGTCGGGTATGCTTTGTGGTATGGTCTGTGGGTCCAGGGAGGTGAAGCTTTCACAAAATCTATGCTAGGAGGTTGGCAATTTCCTCCAGTGCATCGTCATGTTTAGACTCCTAGCATTACGCAGCAGAACCTTGAGTTTGCCTCCAGTGAATTTTTTGCTGCTTTGACATTGCCTAAAAATGTACTATGAGAAGGCAAGTGTCTTGCCAGTACCCAGCAACCTAGAGGATACAGGCGCAGATCATCTCTGGCAAAGCAGCAAGGCATGTCAACTATATCATTTCAGGCTGAAGGATGATGGATGCCCTTGGAGTGATATCAGAAGCTAAGCCAATTGCTGAAGTTGATCATTTCTTGTTTATATTGTTGTATCATCCTGGGTGGTGGTACATTCTATGTATACATTCACTCTGCAGTCCATACTGTATCATGTTAATATGTGATTAGTGTTCATGCTACAACCCTCTTCATTGACATACCCTCATCTGCTGTACATTACCATGTATAACCTGTCTTTTCAAGGGAAAAAAAATCGCTGTTCCAAAAAAAAAAAACTAGAAATAATACATAAAGTGGGGGGGGGGGCGCTGTGCCTCCCACACACCCCCTACTTAAATATACCAACTCTGAGATCACACTACAGTGCTGAAAACAACAAAGTAAAGGAAGCGGCCAAGCAAATTCTTTCCCTGGGAAAGAATTCGCTTAAAAGCTGCTTTGCTATTTTGCCTTTCTGTTGTTTTAAGTTCAGCCAAGACGCATTAAATATAATGCATCTTCAGCCATCTGATAGGAACCTTTTTTTCGCCTGTGTTCATTCCTACATGTCATCTGTGTGTCCCTATTCAATACACACACTTCCCTTGACTGTTTATTTATAATGTTATTTATGTAGTTAGAGCTGGATGTGGCAGAGTTAAAGATGTTAAGATTTGCGCTGGGTGTGACGAGGGTGGACAGGATTAGGAATAAGTATATTAGAGGGTCAGCCCAGGTTGGAAGGTTTGGAGACAAAGCCAGAGAGGCAAGATTACATTGGTTTAGACATGTGCTGAGGAGGGATGCTGAGTATATTGGAAAAAAGATGCTAAGGATGAAGCTACCAGTAAACAGGAAAAGAGGAAGGCCTAAGATAAGGTTTATGGATGTGGTGAGAGAGGATATGCAGGTGGTTGGTGTGACAGAGCAAGATGCAGAGGACAGGAAGAAATGGAAATAGATGATCCACTGTGGCGACCCCTAATGGGAACAGCCGAAAGATGATATATATGTACCCTTACTGATCATTTACACAACCGTTTCTTCAGTATGCCTAAAAAAGGCATCCACAACACTCTGCATTGTATTCACTGTCATATAATGTGTTGGAAATATATATATATTGCTGTATTAATAACCCTGGTAATCACTGGCATTTTGCACAAACACACTGACATAGTTTCCCTATAGGCAAACAGGTTTCCATGTCTGCTGCTGTCCATGTTGCTTTATATGGTTTCTTGGCCAGCATCAGTTTTGCTGGCTACATAACCGCATTTCTTTATGTTTAAATGTAGTGCGCATCGCGAATATGTAGTTAGTGTTGCTGCTCATTGTGCAAGCACATAAACTCTGTGTAAGCTTCGCAGTAGGCCGGCATGGAGTTTATTAAATCCCAAGGCCTATCTTCTCTAATCTGCTCTTATGAAAGCGTATTTGTAAGAGCCATAGGATGTTTAGTAGTATTTCAGTAAGAAATTGTGTGCAGAGATCCTTTCTAAATGAAACATTAGTTCTGTGATTTCACAACAGTATAGAGGCTATGAGATGACACATTTCTAAAGTATTACAGTTTAATTTTTTAATTGCTGCATGGCTGCTTACACTAAAGAATGAAATAATGTATGGAACATTTATTTATATGTGCTGAATGCATTTATAAGCTGTGCTTACTTTGTTACTTTGTTAACATTATGTCATGTATAATTATTTAAGTCAAGTCAGATCAAAACTGCCTGATTCAGTAGTGTTACAGTATTTTGAATGGATTAATATGTGGATAAATGCACAAAGACCTCTGGCTGTGAGTTGCAATTAGCTAGTAAATAAAGGGACAGTGAGTCATAGACAACTGCAGGCCTGTTTGATGTTTTCAAAGTTTTCCCTTTATAATCATTTACGTAACCGGAGTCTCACTTGCTTTTAACAGCACAGGCAGGTGACATGTCTCCGTCTCACCTCTAGCAATATTGTTTAACCTGCAGTTAAATACTTTGTTATGAATATATGACATCCTTGCCTGGTTTAAAGCTAGTTTGTTTAACTTATGCTCACTACCTGTCATTTAGACTATGAGGAGACATACAGTATAGTGTTACACAAAGTCATCATATGGCTTACATCTACCCCCTAAAAAAGGCCAAATTACGGGAAATAGCAGCAAATGGAAGTATTCATTAAAAATATATTCCCTTCTCGGAAACTCTTAGAGCAACTTGTAAAAAGTTTAAAGGGTGCATTTCTGGAGCCATTTCTAGTGTTTCAAGGGGTCTACTTCAATGAATATATCCACACAGGATATACGAATGCCATGGTGTAATTTCTTATATGGCTTGCAATAAAAAGAAGAAAAAGTAGAAGTCTGTTCTATATTCAGTAGAATTAAGAATAGAGCAAAACATTTTGCATGCCAGCCTAGTGATTCTAAACCTAAATTCTAACAATTTGTGCCAAACATCAGTTTTATGGAAATGCAAAAACAGAATCTTGTGGAAACTGTCTCCATGAATGGTCAGTCATTCATTTGCTCTTCCAGGTTGGCTGAGAAGGTCTTTTTATTTACTCATTGGTGTGTGTGTGTGTGTGTGTGTGTGTGTGTGTGTGTGTGTGTGTGTGTGTGTGTGTGTGTGTGTGTGTGTGTGTGTGTATGCTTGTGTGTGAGAGATGAGGAGAAAGAGAAAATTCAATTTCTTGAAAGAAATACCTGAAATAACAAAAAAAAAAGGAGTTAATTTAGTAGAGCTGTTACATTTGTTTTCATATTTACAATTGGAAGTCATTGTTGATTGGAAAAACTGTACTGCCACCTAATATACAGCTTTATCATCAGGGGAAACCAAAGCCTGTACCTTAGGACAGAGCTGCTGCTGGCAATGCCCTTTGCAGAAGTAGGAAATAACCAGCACACAGCTCATTGCAAACCCCTTTCACTGTCATTAGTTGGGCATACATGGGGGTACATAAGGCTCAAACTGTCATGAATGACTGTCCCTCCTAGTTGACCGTTGTGACAATGATGGAGAAAGTGGAGGAAGATTGACCCAACTGTCTCTGAGGCAGTGGAGAAAGATTGGCCCAACTGGGTCTGAGGCAGTGGCATAGCTATGGTGGGGGGGTGGGGGGGAGTACGGGCAGCACTGTCACATACTTTTAATTACATTATTCTTTAAGAATGGTCCCATATCATCACGTCCTGTTCTTCCGGTCAGATATGTCTGTGCATGCTGTTCTTCTTCTTGCCCACGCAATGTGTGTGTGTGTGTGTGTGTGTGTGTGTGTGTGTGTGTGTGTGTGTGTGTGTGTGTGTGTGTGTGTGTGTGTGTGTGTGTGTGTGTGTGTGTGTGTGTGTGTGTGGTGTGTCTGAGAGTGCCCGCAAGCAAGTGTGTGTGTGTGTGTGTGTGTGTGTGTGTGTGTGTGTGTGTCTGTGCGTGCCAGCAAGCATGTGTCTGTGCATGCCCGCAAGTGTGTCTGTGTGTGCTCACAAGCATGTGTCTGTGCATGCCTGATAGTGTGTGCGTGTGTGTGTGTGTGTGTGTGTGTGTGTGTGTGTGTGTGTGTGTGTGTGTGTGTGTGTGTGTGTGTGGTGTGTCTGTGAGTGCCCGCAAGCAAGTGTGTGTGTGTGTGTGTGTGTGTGTGTGTGTGTGTGTGTGTGTGTGTGTGTGTGTGTGTGTGTCTGTGCGTGCCAGCAAGCATGTGTCTGTGCATGCCCGCAAGTGTGTCTGTGTGTGCTGACAAGCATGTGTCTGTGCATGCCTGATAGTGTGTGTGTGCATGCGTGTGTGTGTGTGTGTGTGTGTGTGTGTGTGTGTGTGTGTGTGTGTGTGTGTGTGTGTGTGTGTAAAATGCCCCATTTAGGTATACCTGATGGTTAGTGTTACTCAGGCTCAAACCCTGTACTTTAGGTACAAGAAACAAGATCCTGAATTCTCCAGACTTTCACAGAATGTCTGGCTCATACTTTTGATCTGTTCTCTTAAAATTTGTGGTTTCCTGGCAAACCAGTGAGAACTGAATACACTACATAATGATAGCCATTTTAGTTTCAGTCTTCCTATCTTTCAAGAAATGCATGGTAACACAGAACACTTTATTCTAGCAACTTTCTAAGATTATGCAAACAATTTTGAAAATGTGTCCCTGGTTTTGGGCCTTTGCCTCCCCATGCCCCAAATAAATGTTGGCTTTTTCCAGATTTCTTGTACTGTAAAGTTGAGAGATTTAATTGAGTGTCAAATGGATTTTACAAGGAGCTGACAGCTTCATGGGAAGAGAAATTTAGTGCTGCTTATGGCAAGTCTGCTTGCATTGTTTGTAGCACACCAGGAAGTATACTTGCATTTGATGCAGATGGCTGTGGGTTCTTCTCCTACATTATGTAGATGGATTGCTGACAGTGTGCTGTGTTGTAATTTAAAGGGAGTGAATGGTGCAGTCCTGTGAATGTCCTCTTTTGGAGGAGATACCTAGTAATTATGAATCTGTTATCAGTTTGCCATCCATTCCTTATTGCAATATTACAAGCTTATAATTTTTTTAATGTAGTGCAGTCAGTTTATTCTCCAAGGGCAACAGGCACTTTATATTTCATTGTTTTATCTAAAAATAAATTTGTTTGCTGGCAGCAACCTCTTCATTAGTTACAGATCTCTTTAATGTGGAATTATTTAGATGACTTACTTCTGCAAAGGTGGTGCATATTTACTGACATAGGCAGATTGTAATGACACATGTTTGAGTAGACTTTTATGATGGAAATGTTCTGAATTTGGCATTTTTGTCATTTTTGGTTCATACATTTTGTTTCATTGCTTACTGGAAAAATGTTCAAAACAGTAAATTTAAAACATGCTCTAATAAGTGTGCTGCATTATACAAAGAATATAATTTAATACAATCAGGAAAGTGTTTGAGTGGTTCTAAATATGCTTGATCTGAAAACGTCTTAAATATGTATGATTTGAAAACAGCCCAAAGGTAAACTTTATCAGTTACTGGCCAGATGCATTTTCTTTGAATGTGGGTTTCAATGAATGTAAGTTTCAAGGGCAGATAAGTTTCAATGCTAAGTCTGTTTTCATTGTGAGACTGCATTGCTTTGTTTAGCAGATGTCTATCAGTGTTTGTGCTATAAAATTTAAAATAAAAATTTTAAATGAAATCCAAATAATCACTGTAGAAGTAAAGCAATATGCACATAGGTTCATAGGTGTTTACTAGGCTAAAGACGGCAAGGGCCTTTTCAAGCCTAGACATGTATCCCAAATCTCTGACAAGTTCTGATACCCTTGATAAGTGCAAGCATGGGCCTGGGAGATGAACCATTTACAGGTTACCTGTGTCCATTAGAGAGATGGGTGCCAATCCAGGGATGAATTTCCAGTTTCCCATCAAATTGTCCAAGTTGCACTTGAATTGGGCTAGGAAGGAACTCTGCTTCACATGGATGGGGAGCCTGTTCCCCAGATAGATATGTATCCCAGAGACTACCCCATCTCTCCAACAGGTCCTATTTATATAACAGCAAGGGTTAAGTGTTTAGAATAGGTAATTCTGGTGCTGTTTGTTTTGTGGATATGCCGGAGGTCCATCAGAGTGGGTCTGACAATGCCCTGTTTATCTGGCATAGATCTTCCCTCAAAAGCCTGTACAAGACAGAATACAGGGATAGGGCCTTGAGGTGATCTTCAAAAGACATTTTACTTATGTCCTGTATTCTTTCAGTGAGGAACCACTGGGGAGGTTCCAATTGTTAGATATGCCTGGTTAGGTACATAGCAAAGGAGTCATCCAATAATAGGTCTGATGGATTCCAAATACAGTGGAACAATGACTTCCTTGGACTTAGATGCAATATCTTTCTTTAAAAGTTATGCAGCATAGAATGATTTCCTCACCACTGTAGACATGTGATGGTCAAAGGCTAGTTTACTATCTATGAGTGTCTCTAATTCCCTGACTACTGGGTCAACTCTAAGTTGTTACAGTATTTATGGCAAATGAGGAGAAATAGCCAAGTAATTGGACACTGGAATGGCTGCAAGGGGGGAGGGCTGTGTATGGGAGGCCCATTTGACCATGACTTTGTGACTGGGTAGGGGCGGCAAACTTGAAGACAGCCTTGGGTGGCACAAACTCTAGCTATGCCACTGCTGTAAGGGGGCTATATTTGACAGGTTAAGAAGAAAAAAACTTAAAAAAAAAGAACAAAACAAAAAAAACCTACTCAATTATGCTACTGTTGTTTCAATAATACAAATCTACATTTTAACAGAAGATGATGTCATGTCACTTGCATAAAGATAACTGCTTTAGTAGAAGAAGAAAACATGCCTTGCATGGTATGTAATTGAGTTACCTCTTAAAAACTCATTTTGAGGACTAGACTTTAGAAGTATGCAAAGCTAAAAGAAGGAAGATCATGAAGGTACTTATTGGTGTCCTAAGTTTGTCAAATGGCCTTTTCTGAAGTTGAACCCAGCTTACTGATGTCTGTATGTTTTTCTTCTTGAATTTCCAGCTGCTTTTTTGGAAATACCATTTCTTTTTTTTTTTAAATATCTGCCTGCCTACTTGTCAAGTGTAAAAGTCAGTTTATCTATCCTCTACAGTGCTAAATAGAGCAACATTTATATTTCACCTTAGCATAGTGTTTTTCAAGTTCAAGAACCATATACCTTTTACTTTTCTGTTTCAAATGAAGAATCAAATGAGCTTTAGCATCATACCTGCTTTATCATGCTAAACAAGTACAATAGATGGGAATATGAATGGTGCTTAAATCTTCTGACTCCGCTGTGGCGATCCTTAACCAGGAAAATCCGAAAGAAACAACTCCACACTCTTATATTATGCAGTATATTGCCTCAGTATAGTTTTGTTATTCACACTGGCTATTAGGGTTTTCTTAACAAACTATTCCATACAAAACATCTGTGTGTATCAGTTTTCTAGATGGGTCTTTTATCATGCTGTGCATAGCATCCAGATGTATAATTCTGAGGTATCATAGGATCATTGAATCATAGGAATTTCCTAGGCTAACAGCCCCAGTGCCTTGTTAAACTAAGGCATTAAGTCCCCCGTTTTTCCAATTATCAATGCCTGTGGGCTAGAACAGCTTTAGTATATTTATTTATTAGTTTTACATTTGTTGACCAGAGACATCCAGTTGTTGCCCCTTTTCAGTGGAGGAATGGGGAAAAAAGCTTTAGTACATGCAGTGCAAACAGAATCTTTTAAGTTATAGATTATCAGTAATGTGAGGCAGAATACAATTTGAACACATTTTATAATGTCAAAATAGATAAGACAGTAACCATACATACAGTAATAAGGCTTTTTATACTAATTATACTCTACACAGATCATCATCATCATCATCATCTTCTTTTGGCTGTTCCCGTTAGGGGTTGCCACAGCGGATCATCTGTTTCCATTTCTTCCTGTCCTCTGCATCTTGCTCTTTCACACCAACTGCCTGCATGTCCTCTCTCACCACATCCATAAACCTTATCTTAGGCCTCCTCTCTTTTCCTGTTACCTGGTAGCTTCATCCTTAGCATCCTTTTCCCAATATACCCAGCATCCCTCCTCAGCACATGTCCAGACCAACTCAATCTCGCCTCTCTTGCTTTGTCTCCAAACTGTCCAACCTGAGCTGACCCTCTAATATATTGATTCCTAATCCTGTCCATCCTTGTCACACCCAATGCAAATCTTAACATCTTTAACTCTGCCACTTCCAGCTCTGACTCCTGCCTTTTCATCAATGCTACCATCTCCAAACCATATAACACAGCTGGTCTCACTACCCTCTTGTAGACCTTCCCTTTTACTCTTATTGGTACCCGTCTGTCACAAATCACTCCTGACACTCTTTTCCACCCATTCCACCCTGCCTGTACTCTCTTCTTCACCTCTCTTCCACACTCACCATTACTCTGAACTGTTGATCCCAAGTACTTAAATTCATCCACCTTTACCAACTCTACTCCCTGCATCCTTACCATTCCTCTACCCTTCGTCTCATTTACACACATATATTCTGTTTTAGCCCTGCTGACCTTCATTCCTCTCCTCTCTAAAGCATATCTCCACCTCTCCAGGGTCTCCTCAACCTGGTCCCTACTCTCACTACATATCACAATGTCATCTGCAAACATCATAGTCCACGGGGCCTCCTGTCTAATCTCATCTGTCAACCTGTCCATCACCACTGCAAATAAGAAAGGGCTCAGAGCTGATCCTTGATGTAATCCCACCTCCACCTTAAACGTATCTGTCACTCACCACAGTCCTCACCAATGTCACACTACCCATGTACATATCCTGTTCCACTCTTGCATACTTCTCTGCCACTCCCGACTTCCTCATACAATACCACAAATCCTCTCTAGGCACCCTGTCATATGCTTTCTCTAAGTCCACAAAGACACAATGCAACTCCTTCTGACCTTCTCTGTATTTCTCCAACAACACTCTCAGAGCAAATATTGCATCTGTAGTGATCTTTCCTGGCATGAAACCATACTGCTGATCACTAATCATCACTTCCCTTCTTAACCTAGCTTCCACTACTCTTTCCCATAACTTCAAGCTGTGACTGATCAATTTTATCCCTCTGTAATTACTGCAGCTCTGCACATCATCCTTATTCTTAAAGATAGGTACCAAAACACTTTTTCTCCACTCCTCAGGCATCCTCTGACTTTCCAAAATGTCATTAAACAATCTGGTTAAAAATTCCACTGCCATTTCTCCTAAGCACCTCCATGCTTCCATGGGTATGTCATCTGGGCCAACAGCCTTTCCATTCTTCATCCTCTTCATAGCTGTCCTTACTTCCTCCTTGCTAATCTGCTTCACTTTCTGATTCACTATCCCCACATCATCCAACCTTCTCTCTCTCTCATTCTCTTCATTCATCAGCCCTTCAAAGTACTCTTTCAGCTACTCAACGCACATCTTTCCCAGCTCTGTCCCTCTGTCTAGCCAATCGGTACAGGTCCTTTTCTCCCTCTTTAGTGTCCAATCTCTCATACAACTCTCTATATGCCTTATCCTTAGCCTTCACCACCTCTCTCTTTGCCATGCACCTCATCTCCTTATACTCCTGTCTACTTTCTTCATCTCTTTGACAATCCCACTACTTCTTCTTCGCCAGCCTCTTTCTCTGTATACTCTCCTGTACTCCCTCATTCCACCACCATGTCTCCTTGTCCTCCTTACTCTGTCCAGATGTCACACCAAGCACCTTCCTAGCAGTCTCCCTTACTAGCTCTGCTGTAGTTACCCAGCTATTCGGTAACTCTTCATTGCCTCCCAGTGCCTGTCTTAACTCTTCCCTGAACTCCACCTCAAAATTACCCTTTTTTAACTTTCACCATTTAATCCTTGGCACTGCTTTCACACTCCTCCTCCGCTTCTTGGTCACCAACATCATCCTGCATACCACCATTCTATGCTGCTTAACTACACTTTCCCCAGTCACCACTTTACAGTCTCCAATCTCCTTCAGACTGGCCCTCCTACGTAGGATATTATCCACCTGTATGCATCTTCCTCCACTCTTGTACATCACCCTATGCTCCTCCCTCTTCTTAAAATATGTATTCACCACAACCATATCCATCCTTTTCGCAAAATCCACAATCATCTGACCTTCTGCATTCCTGTCCTTAACACCATACCTACCCATCACTTCCTCATCCCCTCTGTTCACTTCTCCAACATGCCCATTGAAGTCCACTCCAATCACTAGTCTCTCACCCTTGGGTGCACTCACCACCACTTCATCCAACTCACTCCAAAATTTTTCTTTCTCATCCATCGCACACCCAACTTGTGGAGCATATGCACTAACAACATTCATCATTACACCATCAATTTCAAGCTTCATAAACATCACTCTATCAGACACTCTCTTCAACTCCAAAACACTCTTGGCATACTGTTACATTAGGATAACCCCTACCCCATTTCTTCTGCCATCCACACCATGATAGAACAATTAGAACCCGCCACCTATACACTTGGCCTTACTTCCCTTCCATCTGGTCTCTTGCACACACAATATATCAACCTTCCTTCACTCCATCATATCAGCTAGCTCTCTCCCTATACCAATCATACTGCCAACATTCAAAGTTCCTACCCTCAGTACTACACTCCTAACCTTCCTCCTCTCTTCCTGCCTTCGGGCATGCCTTCCCCCTCCTCTTCTTCTTCGGCCAACAGTAGCCCAATTTCCGCCAGTACCCTGTTGGCTAACAGTACTGGTGGCAGTCGTTGTTAACCCGGGCCTCGACCGATCCGGTATGTAATTATGAAATGTTCTCCACATCAGTAATTTGGCAGAGGTTTTATGCCGGATGCCCTTCCTGACGCAACCCTTCCCATTTATCCGGGCTTGGGACCGGCACAAAGAAATGCACTGGCTTGTGCATCCCCAGTGGCTGGGTTAATTATATATAATTATACTCTACACAGATATACTTAAATAAATAACTGTGCAGTAATACAGATGTTGCAATACAGAGTACTAAGTAATTTACAAAGAGTAGAAAGCAAAACGTTGATTTAATTTTGAAATTGAAATGAAACGAGTGGTAGAAGAGTTAAGAGAGGCAGAGGAAGAAGGTGGGGTAGGTGAAGACAGAGTGATAGTTGATAACAGAGAGTAGAGGAGAGCAGAGGTATCACAGAAGAAGAGGAAGAAATCAGAGATGTTATTCTTATCCTGGAGATGTTCAGCTACAGAGCCAGATGTTGGGAAGTGTTTTCACTTGATGTATTAGGAATGCCTGAAGTCTGAGAGTATATGGGAGGGCAATCTACAGGATAACTGCAGAGCTGAGTATAAGGAGGCTTCCAATGCATTTAGCACTTTAGTGACACGGGGGGGGGTATCTTTACAGCAAAGAGTTTTTGTAGGGTGGTAATATTGATGCATGACTTTTAGTGTCCACCCCTTATCAGGGTAGTACATAGGAGTATGAGCTAGCAGTAGCTCTCTATAGTGGAGGTGCAGTTTAACCCATTCACTCCAATGGAGCTCAGGAAGTTTGCACTGTAACTTCCAAAGCATGGAACCTAAGCCTTTTGATAGAATTAAATTATGTCCTCACATTTCAAACAAATACCCATATCTCTGGAACCACAGGGGTTATGAAAGTAGTATCAATGGCAAACACTTCAGCAGAAACTATTTTTATAGTGGTAGTATTCTTTAGGTTCTAGGTCTTAAACCATATTTTATAAGTCACAGTAAACACAGTAACTATTACATTTGCAATATTTTGCAAACGACGTACACTGTCTCAGCAACCACTCAAGTTGCACATGTACTGTCAGCAGCATTCTATTCATCCAACTGAGAGCTTTCATATGAGTCTAGGGAGTTCTGTCTGTGTTACTTGGTTATTGAGATGTTTAGAAAAATGAGAAGATTATATCTATATAAATTAATATCATAAAAACAACAGTTAATATCTATTTACCTGCAGTAGACAGTGGTCAAATATTAAAGCAGTTGAGTTTGCCATTGTATAAGCTGTAAGATGAAATATGTCAAAACCTTGTACATAGCATGTTTTTTGGAATTATTGATGCAAATATGAACAAGTAATATTTAGTAGGAGTTAACTACAGATGCTCCTGGAGGTGTTGCTCGGATGTAATGTGTTAATTGTTTAATGGCAGAACAATGATGAGATCAAAGCGGAGATTTGCAGCAACAGTGAACAATTTTATTGCAGCATTGTTCCAGCTTTGTTTGTATGGACATTTGTAGGTTAGTAAAGAGTGGGGAGGCATACATTGGGGTAGGTAGGAGGTAGGGTTTACCTATGATTTCTCTAGTTCTGTCTGTTAGGTAGGGTATTGTTCTATACAAGGGTTTAGAATTGTAGATCAAATTTCAAGTTGTGGTCAATCGTGACTACTGAGAGTATGGTGTTTGGGACCTGTTCAACCAGGGTGTTATCTATTAAAGTGTTTTTGACAAGCGTTTTGCTTTGGTAGAATGTTTTTGAGGTGAAAAGCAGTAATTTTGTTTTTGAGGGTTGAGTAGGAGTTGTGAGTGTTCTAGCCAGGATTCTATGGACGTAAAAGATTCTTGAATAATTTCTTGAAATTAATGTTGGCTAGAGACTCTGCAGATGAGTGTTGTGTCATCTGCATGTTATACATGAGTGACATACTTAGAAGCAGCGCATAGATGATTTATAAATATATTAAACAGGAGGTTTCCAAGTATAGATCTTTGTGGCACTCCTACAGTAATGGGTAGAAATGATGAATATTCTTACTGCCATTTGACTGCTTGGAATATATCTGTTAGTTAGCCATGAAACCAGGAGAGGGAGAAGGGGGCGAGATCTAATTAGGAGAGTTTTAGTACTAATTCATAGTTAGGGATGGTGCTGACTACTTTGGACAGTTTTAAGAGTAACAAAGGTACTAAGGCTTGGATATTTCTGTTTTTATTAATGGTATCAGCAAAGTGAAATAGGACAATAGTGGTGCTGTGGTTGGGATGAAAATTGTGTTGTGTGTGGGAGAGAAGATTGTTTATGGTAAGGTATTGAAGTAATTGGGAATGGATACACTTTTCCTAATATTTTATATAATGGTGGCAGGATGACAATTGGCCTGAAGTTGGAGTAGTCAGTAGAGGGTCGTCTTTAATGAACAGGAAGTATGTATGTCTTCTTCCAAATGGTTGGGACATGAGATTCTAGAATAGAACTTTTTAATAATATAGATATTGGATGTGACAGAGCCTTACCTGCAAATTTTAGGAATTCAGGAGGAAGGTTGTTTGTAGCAGAGATTGTAGTTTTTAGTTTTAGGAGATATTTTCTTATGGTGGATGTAGGGAAAGGCTTGAGTGAGAAGTGAGCTGTCATGAAGATTTGTTGGTGAGCGGTTGGTGTGATGGTTGAGTTGTCTTTGATAACTGAGGTTGCAGATTGAAGGAAGTAATTGTTAAAGTTATTAGTAAGTGTTGATGAGGTATCTTCTGGGGAGGGAGTAGGTTGCTGACTTTGGCCTGGATTTAGTACATTTTGGACCGATTTTTTTAGAATAATTTTGGTGCACTAATTGTAAGTTCAAGTAGTAGAGTTTTTTATACTGTGTTTTGCTTTCTTTCTTATCGGTCTGCAGTCCAGAAATTTTTCCTGGGATTCATTAGCATGCCATGCTTTCCAGGCCTTGTCTCTAAGCATCATTAGTTGACTACGGTTTTAGATAGCCATGTTACTGGATAGGAGAATTCTCATTCAGTATATTTTTAATGGTTTTGTTAAATTTGAGGGTGACTTTATCTAAAGGAAGACATTTTTTAACATTTTCCAATTGCAATGCTTGAGAGTGGAGGTGAAACTATCTAAATTAAAATTGGATATGTTATGCTATTCTTGTATGTGTGATGTTTTACTGGACTGCATACAAGCCTATTCACAAAATTGGGCATGTGTTGACTTAGGTTGTCAGATATTGTACCATGTTTATATATATTATTGTGTTTAGTTGGCAGACTCCAGTCTAGAGTAGAAACCTTAGAGGAGGGCTTGTTATATGTTGGTGTACGGATGAGCTGAGGGAAAACATTCAGGTTAATACTGGTAGTGGGGGTATCAGCTATAATTTGGGCCCAGTCTATGTTAAGGTCCTCTAAAGATGATGGCTTCTTGGGGCATATTGGTAGATGCCCAGGACTACAAACCTGCCCATTAGGGCTGCAGACAACAAGCCAGGGGTGAATTTACTATTTCCCATCCATTTGTCCAAATTGCATTTGAATAGGCTTAGAAAAGAGCTCTTTTCACATGAATGGAGAGTCTACTCCAGCAAAGGTGTAACCTCTGAGACACAAACCTGTCCCTCCAATATGTTTGTTTATCTCACAGATGAAGTTTAGATCCTTAGATCAAGTAATTCTAGTGATGTTTATTTGGTGAGTATATAGCAGATACATCAGGGCTAGATGTGAGAATACCTTGCAGATTAGGCATAAATTGCCCATTAGTAGTCTGTAAAAGTTTGAGTTCAGGTGGCCTGCTTATGACATACTATTTACATCATGTATTCTTTTAGTGAGGAATCTTGGTGGCCTCTCTAGCTGTTGCAAATGCCTGATCAGGTATATGCTGAAGGGTCATTGTACTTGATTATTGATCAAATGAGGGCTGAATACAGTGGGACTATGTTCTCCTTAGATCTGGATGCCATGTCCTTACTTATAAGTTTTGTCATTTAGGAAGGATTTTCTCACTACCATGGACAAATGGTGATCAAAGTTCAGGTTACTGTCAACCTGAGTTTTTAAGTCTCTAATCACTGTGTCAAGTTTTAGCGAGTGTTGTCAAGGTTATAATTTGCAGGGTGGTCATCTTTCCAAAAAGGTATAATTATGCATTTTTGCATTGAATTTTTAGTATATTTTACCTTCACAGTCAATAGATTAATCCAGTTGTTCAGGTTCTTTCTGACTTTCTTTTCCACCCTCCCATTTATGATCTTGTTTATTCTGCTTATTCCCGTATAGACCTGGTGCAGTATCTAAATCTATAAATAGGATGCACCTGTCGACATCATATACTATTGTCCTTCAACAATATTTCAGTCCCATAAGAGCAAGGAGGAAGAGCTTATATTACAGGCACAGTCCAGAAAGAAAAAAGACACAAATCATGTAGTTAAGTTTTGAAATTCCCTAGAGGAGTGCTTTTATTCGAAAGTATATCCAAAAAAGTGTTGGCAGCATAAAATAAATGGGTGATTTTGAAATTCAAATGTGTATGTATATATATATATATATATATATATATATATATATGTGTGTGTGTGTGTGTGTGTGTGTGTGTGTGTGTGTGTGTGTGTGTGTGTATGTGTGTGTGTGTGTGTGTGTGTGTGTGTGTGTGTAATATACACAGTTTATTTGTGCATTTTCTGAGTTTTTAACTCCTTGTTTAAATCTTCCTCAGCCAAATATTCTGTTTTTACTTTTTCCTTTTTTCCATTCACTATTACTTGAAAGTAGGTTATCAGCTAAAGGCAAAATAAAATTGGTTTACTATTAATATTGAAGAATAAGTTTATTTGCAGTGACATTTATTTTATGTCTATATTTCAGTTACAGATAAGGAAGAATCATGCTGGTCATTACAAATATTTATGTATGGTGCTCAGAGAGAGAGATTGGAGATGTCTTCCTTCTTGCACTGTAAAATGGCAGATAACGTAGGACATGACCAAAGCATGTGCATAAACCTTTCCTCTTTCCATATTACTTTCCCAGTAAAGAAGATTAAACTCTACTCCCATACAATATAAGCTATTGAGAGTCATGTGTTTGTTTTGTGATGTACAGACAATCTCTCAATCATAGCTCTCAACCTTCCTTCTCAAAAATGTGGAACACTACCTGCCCTAATGTGGAGCAAGTGGGCAAAATGTGGACCACTACCTCTCTCTCATAATATGGAACAAATTATCACAATGTGGAATGTTGCCTCTAATAATGTGGAACAGATAGGTACAATGTGGAACACTACCTCTCATAATGTGGAAGAAATGGGAACAATTTGGAATACTACCTCTCATAATGTGGAACAAATTAGAACAATGTGGAACACTACCTCTAGTAATGCAGAACAAATGGGTACAATGAGGAACACTACCTCTCATAATGTAGAAAAAATGGGAACAATGTGGAACATTACCTCTCATAATGTGGAACAAATAAAAACAATGTGGAACACTACCTCTACTAATGCAGAACAAATGGGAACAATGTGGAACATTGCTTCTCATAATGTGGAAGAAATAGGAACAATGTTGAACACTACCTCTCATAATATGGAACAAATGGGCACAATGCAGAACACTGCCTCTCACAATGTGGAAGAAATGGCCAAGATGTGGAACACTTACTAACAACTTCAATTGTGAATCTCACAGGATGGTTAACATGTCACATTATATTTATAAAAAGTTATTTTAATGAATTAATATGATTCAGTATTAAATGCCATGGATATTAGCTAAAAATTCTTAACACTGAATGTTTAACAGACCCTGTGAGTATGGAACAGTAAGGAATGTGGGCTTTTAAGACTTAAAATGTGGCACATTTCCCATAATGAGTTAATCTTGAGAGGTACACTCTCAGTACCCCTATTTTTGACAGTTAAATATCTCTAAGCAAGAAGCCTCAATTTACATAACACACAGGTGGCTTAATACATTTTAAAATCATTGTTTTTTTAATTTTGCTTTATCCAAAAACAACTTGCCCACGTGACATCACTGACAATATGATGCAGATCAGTCAGTGGCCAAATAGGACATGATATGTAGATCAAAGGAAACTATCAGTTTCATCACAGTCTTCAGAATATGAGAGGAGATACTATCTGGCTTACACAGATACACACACATACAAATGCACACACACACACACACACACACACACACACACACACACACACACACACACACACACACACACACACACACACACACACACACACACTCACACACACACACACAGCTACATGCACATGCATGTGAGTTCAAATACAGAGGCACACACACACACACACACACACACGTACACAAATGCACACATGCATGTGCACACGTACACATATACACACATATACATATGTGTTTAAATACAAAGACACACAGACATGCACATATATGTACACGTGAACACACACACAAAACAGCACTGAACAGTGTTATCATTTGCACGAAAACTGCATTTACTATTTTTGAAACATGCTAAAAGAAAGTTTAATCTAGCATAAATAAAAGTTGACATAATAATAAATATACTTAGCAGTCTAACAAAAAACAATCTATTCATTATTGCTTCAGCTATATTCCTGTTCAATAATATAGTCATTAGTGCTTCAGTTCTAGTCTTGTTCTATAATCTGTTTGTTACTGTTTCAGCTCTAGTCCTATTAATCAGTGCTAGGATCATCAGTACTTCATATAGCCTCTTACACAGACTGCTGTTCCGGATAAGATTGTTGTGCTTTCACTCTATTTCCTCTGCAGTTCTGTGTCTTCTGGTGTACTTGTCACAGCCATTTTTCTTCCTTAATTTCTTTCTTTTTAATTTGTTTTTACCATGCACTGATTCTCTGTCATTAGTAAAGTTGTAAGTATTGGTAATTTGATGTTTATTCTGCTATCCCTTAGTAACTATGCTGGTATGAAACTGAGATTCTTGCAGTAGGCATTCTTATATTCCCAAACTGTAAGATAACAGCATTAGTAGCTGCAGCTTATGTTGACTTTTGTGATGTTCTTCATTATCTGTAGCGTTCTCATTCTCTTCATCTCTCCAACTGACTGCGATATCTTGGAAATCTTGTTTCATGCTTAAGCTCCCATTCATTCATATATCTTAAATTCCATACTTTTGACATGCGGACTATAGTCTTGAAAAGATAGGTGTCAGTTTAATCATTCCAGCAGCCTAGCTCTTTGAACTGAATCAGATATCTTCCATATCAACTCCAGGATCAACCTCATACAGTGAAAGACAGCATCTCATCTCATGGATGTTGACATTCCTTATCCATGCTGACGTTTCTGACAATACATAATATCTCTCTTTTCTTGAACTTCACTATGTTAAGGCATGACTCATGTTATCTCAGGAATCTTTTATCTTAGCTGGCTAGGCACAATATTCTTGTTAGCTTTGAATAGCAAATCTTCAGTATAGTTTACTTCCTCACTCAATGAAATGTAAGATTATATTTCTTTTCTGTTTGTTGTTGTTTGTCTTTCTGCTTTTTCCCGGTAAGGGGTCGCCACAGCAGAACTCTGGTTTGCTAATGATTGGCAGTAGATTTTTTTTACGAAACGCCGAGGTGCCAGCTCGACGCCCAACCTTCAACAAAGGCACGCACATTTAAGCACGCATGTCTTTCGAATGCTACCCAACCACGGGGAGAACATGCAGACTCCACACAGAAGGCACTCCCAAGCCAAGCCGAGAATCGAACGGGAGAACCTCTTGCTGTGAGGTAACAATGCTACCGCTGTACCACCTATAATTCCAATTTCTTTGATCAAATTTAATCTTACTAACCCCTCATTGATAGATATTTATTTGCCTGGGCTACATAAGTCAGATGTCTGCATATTAAGCAACACCCTCTGCAATCTTGGGGTACCCATGTACAAAGTATCTCTAAATATATTTTACAAGGATTTGTGATCTTCCTGTACTTGACCCTCTTTGCCATAAACATACACCTGTAATTTCACACATCCATTCGCAATTGCTAAAAATTCTTTATCTGTGTGAGGATATCTACTTTGTCAGTCTGAAAATGGCTTTCAGCCATAAGCAAATGGCCTGTTTTTCTGTAACAACACTTTTCTTATAAAATTTGATTTGCATCCAATTGCAACACAATGAGCTTATTTAAATAATACTGTTTCACAATACGTACTTCACTTACAAGTTTACCGAACATTTCAAAACTCTCATTTTTTTGTTCCTGTGTCCATGGCTATGGCTTACTTTAGCAGTTTTATAAACTGCAACATGATTTCAGGCATGTAAGATATAAACCTTATAAAATATTACTTAATTCACAAACATCTCATTAATGCTTGTTTGTCAACTGGCTTTGGGTATTTATACTACTGCTACAGCAGGAACTGCACGAATCAGGGAAGTTCGACCGAAGGCAGAAGGATTCAGTGCTAGCTACATAATTACCAATATTGATTCCTTTATGACACCCCTCTGGATTAACAGCAAGTAATACAGTACCATTCTTCAAGTATATAAATGGAGACATAAAAGGCAAATGACAGTTTTGAAATGTTGAAGAAACCAGTAAGTGAAGTGCAGATAGTGCAAAATGTTTTTGTGCTGATGGATTCAGAAAAAAGTGAGGGAGCAGTGAATAAAATCTTTACAAATGTTTATATGGACATTAAAATAAAAAGAAAGAGTGCTGCATTCTAGGAACCCAGTGATATAAAGTTTTCTAATTCTGCATTTGTTTCTTTATCTGCTTAAAGTTAGCAATTATTAGTTTCACTAATCATCTTGGTAGTGGTAGATGTAGGTACAGCTAGATGGTACTTAAGATTTTTCAAAAGGCATTGCTGCCTGTGTGAAGGCTGCCAGCCGAGCCAGATAGAATTGTGCAGATAATTCTGTCATTTGTAAATATAAGTGTTGAAATACAAGCTTGTTTTCTTAAATGAAAGAATATGCTGTGAATTGTTTAACTTAAAACAATGTAGCAACATTGCCCTCTGCTGTAAAGAAAGCTAAGTCAAGCATTTCTTGTCTGTACTTTGAAGTTTAAATTATTTCATGACTATCCTTGATGTTTACAATTCGGCTCTGGCTGAGCTAGATGAAGGCTTCCTGCCTATTGTTTTAACTTACGGAATAATTACTAGAGTTTACATATGGAATGTCTTTTATTGATGTAGTTTCCTGCGGCTGCAAGATAACAAAAGAATGTAGTATCTGTCAACCTGGGAACACCAGGAAAGTGTAAAAAAATGATGTAATGTTTATCAGAACTGCAATATCAATTTAAACAGAGGGAATCAGAAGGCATTAAGCATTTTTGTCTTGACTATTCAACTCATCAGCACTGTCTTGCTCTATATGTAAGTTATCTTAGATTCATGCTTTCTTTTAGAAATAGCTAGGAACTAGAAAGATTAGACTCTGTTTTTCTGTGATGTCAGAATTGTACTACTGAATTATTTTAAGTATTTATCTGTGATCTCTGAACTCTTGACTAGCACTGTGCAGTAGAAAGTATTGCCTTGTGGTTTTAATTATGTATTATTAAATATTTTAAAACCTTTTAACTGTGGCTGGTTTGTGTAGAGATAAGTTAAGCTCTAAGAGTACATTGCATGTATATAATGATCCTGTACCAAGTCACTCTAATGGACCTTGACTGTTTAGTTATACTACCAATAGGATAATAATATTGCACAGTAATAATTGGACACCCTTTTCAGGGCCTTTAAGAAGCTGATAAGTATTACCTGGGGTGGTGGCAGGGATTTCTCCTGTATAGTCTGGGTAAAAAGGGCACAGCTGGAGAACCTGTGCCAACCTTCTCCAGAAGTGTCTGTGTGGTTGTATAAACTCTTTTCAACGTGTGTGTGTGTGTCAGCTACTTGGGCAGGGACACAAAACACTGGCTGGACAGATAGGGTGCTAGAGGTTTTAGCTTTCCCAATAGGCTGAGATCTGGACCCTATAGCGGTGCCAGTGGGGAGTCTTATTGGGGACCTGGAAAGCAAGGGAACAACCAGACATGGACTGACTGTGATCTATGTGTGCTCTTAAGGGAAATTGCACTTTGCTCTGTGTATTTGTTATCCCTTGCTCATACAGGAGACACCTTTTCTAGTGTTGTGGTAAGGATTGAGGCTTCCTGATTGCTGGGCCAGGGCACAGTTGTGACATTTGTGGTGGCAGTGCTTGGGATATCCACAACACATTTGTGTTTGGCAGTGGTGGGATATCCACATCACATAATAATTGGTTGACAAATACTAATTGGCTTGTAGTGGTCTGGGTAGAGTGAATCCTGTAGCTTGTGTACAGTGAGCTTTTAAGTTGTTTTTGTACTCTAAAACAGCCATGCAGTGAATACTCAGAATTCAGATCACAATTGTTTTATTTCTTTTGATAACTTAGTTAGTCAGGGTGAGCAGGCAGCATGTCAGCAGAGGAGTATGTAAAGCTGTCAAGGAGCCAGATGGCAGAGATGTGCCAGGCTAGGGGACTAGTGCATGGAAGCCTGACTAAGGCAGACCTGATTGCTGCCTTGGTTACAGCTGCATCAGAAAACAGCAACCAGGAGGACAATCAGACTGGCAGTGGAGATATGATACCCTCAGAGAATGGACAGCTCAACCTTTCTGCTGTGGACTTTAAAATCCAATTAGAGCTAAAGAGACTTGAGTTGGAGGCCAGGCATGTGGAATTAGAAGCAGCTGAGATACTGAGGTGACTAGAGGGTGAGGAGAATGAGAAACTGCTATGCTTAGAAGCTGAGAAACAAAGAGGAACAGAGGCAGCATGAGAAGGAGATGCTGACTCTTCACCAGAGTCATGGAGGTAATGGGGAAGGGAGTAACTGCACCTCAGAAGCACAAAAGGTCAATAATTTTCTTCCGCAGTTTAAAGAGGGGGATAATTTATATAGTTTCATTCATATGTTTAAGAGGGTATGTAAACAGTATGAAGTTGACCAAGGGCTCTGGGTACAGTTCCTGACCCCCTTATTCCAGGGTAAAGCTGCAACTGTACTGTCTAAAATGTCTGATGTTGCATGTTTTGATTATACTGCTGTTAAAAAATGTCTTTTAGAACTGTTTAAGCTAACACCTAAAACATATAGGAAAATGTTTTGTGAGCATAGACACAAGGCAGATGAAAGTGTTTGTGAATATATTGCTGAATTGAACACTTATTTCCATAGGTGGGGGAGTGGATGTCAGGTCACAACTTTTGAAAGGCTGGCAGACCTTTTGGTGAGGGAACAAGCCCTTAGCACTTTGCCTGATGACATGAGGATCTGGTTAGCTGATAGACAATGTGCTACTTCAGATGAGTTGGGGAAGAAGGGAGACCTATACATGGCAAGCAGGGCACCCCTGCACAGGAAGGGGACCCTCACTACTGCTAACAGGTCTAAAGGAACCCATGGTGGGTAGCACAGGCTGCCACAACAGAATCTGCCAGTAGCAGGGGAAGCCACTAGACCAGGTACACATCCCAGAGCTATGGTTAAATGTTTTGAATGCAGCCAGTGGGGCCATTTGGCATACATGTGTCCACAGAGGCAAGGTGGGGAACTAAAGGTGAGGGAGCCAGTAAGTGGGAAAGACAAAATCCCAATAGTAGGTTGTCTTCAGACAACAGGGGTACTAAACTACCATCCTGCAGATGTCCTGAGAGGGAAGGATTTAACTGAGGCAGTACCATGTGCTTATGCAGTTACATGCAGTCAGGCTAAGAAACAAACATGTGGGACTGGTAGCCTAGGGGAGACCCAGACTGACTGCATACTTGCAACCAAGACAGGTGAGGTGGTTACTTCAGGGAGGGAGTTACTCTGTAGCAGTGAGACTGAATGTGAGCCACAGCTGCTTGTGGGTACTGATGTTCCCTTGGACAGAGTGACTGCGAAGGTAGAGGTGAGTAGTAGTAAACAGGCTGACAGTGAGGCACCACTGTCAGAGGATTCCAGACTTCCTGTGGAAGGGAAGCTGAGAAGAGTTACCAGGAAAGAGTTGAGACAGGCTCAGCTCTCAGACCCTACATTGCAAGGCCTGATGCAAGTAGCTAGGAAGGCACCCGATTCTCCAGGAAAAGGGGAATCTGTATATTGGGAAAAAGGGTTACTATACAGAGAGTGGACACCCGAGGGAGGGCTAGAAGGTGAGAGAGTACAGCAGTTGGTAGTGCCTAGAGCTTACCATCTTGCGCTTCTAGCCATAGCCCATGATGTTACCTTTGCAGGTCATATGGGCATAAAATGTACAAAGAGGCATATTATGCAGAACTTCTACTGACCTTAAATTTCCAGAGATGTAACAGAGTACTGCAGGACCTGTGAGCAGGGCCAGAAGGTAGGCAGGGCAGGAGACAAGGTGAGAGCTCCTTTGATGCCTTTGCCTGTGATTGAGTTGCCATTTCAGAGGGTAGCTATGGATATTGTGGGTCCTCTGAGTACCACAAGTTCCACAGGGAAAAGGTATATCCTAGTGGTAGTGGATTATGCTACACGATACCCTGAGGCAGTGGCTTTGCCCTCCATTGAGGCAGAGAAGGTGGCAAATACTTTGTTAGAGATTTTCAACAGAGTAGGTTTCCCAAACGAAATACTGACTGACAGAGGTGCCAATTTCATTTCAGATCTGCTGGCTTGTCTGTGGAAGTCCTGTGGGGTGAAGCACATGAAGACCACCCCTACCATCCCCAGACTAATGGTCTTGTTAGAGGTTAAACTCTACAATCAAGTCCATGCTACAGGCATTTGCAGATTAGTTTAACAGGGAGTGTGACAAATATTTGCCCCATCTGTTGTTTGCTTACAGAGAGGTTCCCCAGGAGACCACAGGTTTTTCACCCTTTGAGTTGCTGTATGGGCATAGGGTGAGGGGGACCTCTAGATTTCATTTGAGATGAGTATGAAGGTGAGTGCAAGTCTCACAAGGAGTCTGTTGTGGCATATATCCTAAACCTCAGGACAAGGCTCAGGGAACTCATGGGCTTGGCCCAGGAGAACATGGCAGAAACCCAACAACAGAAAAAAGGTGTGGTATGACAGGAATGCTCGAGCTAAAGAGTATGCTATGGAGCAGCAGGTAATGGTTTTCATTCCTGTCAGACACACCAAGCTGCAAGCAGCTTGGGAGGATCTCTACAAGGTGGTAAGAAAGGTAAGTGATGTTAACTACATGACGGAACTGCTAGGCAGATGGCAGGGGCACCAGCTGTACCATGTTAACATGATGAAACCCTACTACGATAGGGAGATCCTTGTGCTGAGCATTTGCAGTGGATTGCAGGAGGAGTCTGAGGGAGATCTGGGGACTGATCTCCTCAGTGAGGCTCGGGCTGACATCTCAGCGGAAGGGGTATCAATGTCCCAGCAGCTATCTCCTACCCAGGTTCGAGAAATCCAAGCAGTGTTGTAGAAATTTGGGGACATGCTCACTGGGAAACCAGGGTGCACCCACCTAGTGTAGCACCAGGTGGATACAGAACCCCACAGGCCTATCAGGCAGGCCTCTTATGGGGAGCCTGAGAGAGATAGACAAACCCTGAGGGAGGAAGCACAGAATATGTTGGAACTAGGGGTGATTCAGGAGTCTAACAGCCCCTGGGCCTCCCCAGTGGTGCTGGTGCCAAAGAGGGATGGCAGCACCAGGTTCTGTGTGGACTACAGGAAATTAAATAGTCACACATATTTAGATGCTTACCCCATGACTAGGACAGATGAGGCCCTTGAACAGCTTGGTGGGGCTAAGTATCTTACAACCATTGATCTTACCAAGGGTTACTGGCAGGTGGCCTTGACTCTCAGTGCTAGAAAAAAGTCAGTCTTTGTGACTACATTTGGCTTGTATGAGTTGACAAATATGCCTTTTGGGATGAAGAATGCCCCAGCAACTTTCCAGAGGCTGGTAGATCATATCCTAGCAGTAGCAGGAGGGTCTGCTCTTGCTTACCTAGATGATATTGCCATCTACAGCCATTTCTGGCCAGAGCACCTTCAGCGTGTCAGGGAGGTGCTGGACAGACTACAGAGGGCAGGGTTGACCATTAAGCCGAGCAAATGTCAGGTGGGTATGGCAGAGGTCTCCTACCTAGGGCATAGACTGGGGAGTGGTATGATAAGGCCAGACCCTGCCAAAGTGGAAGCTATTCAGACATGGCCTGCACCTGTTTCTAAAAAGCAGGTCAGGGCATTTTTAGGGACAGCAGGGTACTACAAAAAGTTAATCCCCATTTATAGTACCATAGCCGCTCCCCTCACAGACCTGACAAGGAAGAACAGGCCAGATAAGGTGTGGACCCCAGCATGTGAGCAGGCATTCCAGAAGCTTAAAGAATTTTTGGGAGGACCCCCTGTGTTAGCCAGTCCAGATTACAGAAAATAATTTGTTGTGCAGGTGGATGCTTCAAACCATGGGGCGGGGGCTGTACTTTTCCAGATTTCTTCAGAGGGAGAAGAGCACCCAGTGGTTTATCTCAGTCATAGGCTCCAACCCAGGGAGGAATGCTATGCAGCTGTAGAGAAGGAAATTCTAGCCATAGTGTGGGCACTGCAGCAATTTCAGCCTTATCTGTATGGAAGGAAATTCACTGTTATGACAAATCACAACCCCCTAACATGGTTAAGCAGACCCAGCCAGCAAAATGCCAAGTTGCTAAGATGGAGCCTGAGGTTGCAAGAATATGATATGTCAGTGCAGCATCACAGTGGGGTTAGCAATGCCAATGCAGATGGGCTCTCCAGACAGGGAATGGGATGAGGTACACTCAGACAGACCTAACCCTCTCAAGTGGTGTTTCTCAAAGATCATTTGAAAAACTAGCTTGTGTTCTCCTCGCAGGGGGGGGGGGGGTGAATGCTGCCAACTTAGCCAGATAGAATTGCGCAGATAATTCTGTCATTTGTAAATATAAATGTTGAAATACAGGCTTGTTTTCTTAAATGAAAGAATATGCTGTGAAATGTTGAACTTAAAACAATGTAGCAACATTGCCCTCTGCCGTAAAGAATGCTAAGTCAAGCATTTCTTGTCTGTCCTTTGAAGTTCAAATTATTTCATGACTGTCTTTGATGTTTACAGTTCGGCTCTGGCCAGGCTAGATGAAGACTTCCTGCCTATTGTTTTAACTTAAGGACAAATTACTAGAGTACATATGGAATTTCTTTTATTGTTGTAGTTTCCTGTAGCTGCAAGATAACAAAATAATGTAGTATCTGTCAGCCTGGGAACACCAGGAAAGTTTAAAAAATGATATAATGTTTATCAGAACTTCATTAGCAATTTAAACAGAGAGAATCAGAAGGCATTAAGCATTTTTGTCTCGACTATCCAACTCATCAGCACTGTCTTGCTCTAGATGTAAGTTATCTCAGATTTGTATTTTCTTTTAGAAATAGCTAGGAACTAGAAAGATTAGACTAAGGGTTTTTCTCTGATGTCAGAACTGTACTATTGAATTATTTTAAGTATTTCTCTGTGATCTCTGAATTCTTGACTAGCACTATGTAGTAGAAAGTATTGTCTTGTGGTTTTAATTATTTATTATCAAATATTTTAAGTCCTTTTAACTGTGGCTGGTTTGTGTAGAGATAATTTAAGCTCTAAGAGTACATTGCATGTATGTAAGGATCCTGTACCAAGTCACTCTAATAAAACTATACTGTTTAGTTATATTACCAATTGGATAATAATATTGCACAGAAATAATTGGACACCCTTTTAAGGGCCTTTGAGTAGCTGATAAGTATTAGTTGGGTGGTGGCAGGGATTTCTACCATATAGTCTGGGTAAAAGGGGCACAGCTGGAGAACCTGTGCCAGCCTTCCACAGAAGTATCTGTGTGGTTGTATAAACTCTTCTCAAAGTGTGTGTGTGTGTGTGTGTGTGTGTGTGTGTGTGTGTGTGTGTGTGTGTGTGTGTGTGTGTGTGTGAGCTACTTGGCCAGAGACGCGAAGCACTGGTTGGACAGAGAGGGTGCTAGAGGTTTTAGCTTGCCCACTAGGCTGATATCTGGACCCTATAGCTGAGCAAGTGGGGAGTCTTAATGGGGACCTGGAGAGCAAGGGAGCAGCCAGCCCAGGAGTGACTGTGATCTCTGTGTGCTCATATGGGAAATTGCACTTTGCTGTGTGTATTTGTTATCCTTTCCTCATACATGAGTGTTAGTGGTGTGGATTGAGGCTCCTTGATTGCTGGGCCAGGGCACGGGCGTCACAGCCTGTTCAACAAATTTTTGTTTGATTTTCCCTGTAAAATAATTTATATGTTCTGCATATGTCATTAACTAAAGAAATGCATTATATTACTCAAATGTAAATGTTTGGTGCTGGCTGATTGATGACATGGGTAAGGGTAACTACACAACACTGGTGAAACATAACTGCTGGCACCCTACTACTAAAGACAAACCTCTAAGTTACAACTACCTTAAAATAATATGATATGGTTAGCTTGTTTAAAAGTGATCAGTAGTATTGACCTTGGAATTACAGACAGGCCTTGGTGGTGGCAGCATGGTCCCAGAAAGGGATTATGGCACCAAAAAGTTATTATTAGCCACTTCTGAAAACTAATGTGCATCCAAAAGCAAAATAATGAAATCCAAAAGTCATGTTCTGTTGTTAAGGTAACACTGCAAGAGATTGAGCTGAAAGTAAATTGGGTAGATTCCTGGGAAGTTAGTGGTCACAATTCTGAAATGCAGCCACACCACACAAAACTCATCTTGGTGTGGCAATTATTGCAGCCATTTGAAATGTCAGGACCCACTTCAACAAATCTTGGGAGACTGAATGGTCAAAAAAGTGGACTTGCACTTGATGACCACTTCTGATGTATGTCAATCTCAGAGTATATATATATATATATATATATATATATATATATATATATATATATATATATATAGTGTGTGTGTGTGTGTGTGTGTGTGTTTGTTGGGTGGTATTTCTCCTAACAGCAGAGGATACATGACAGGCTTGTCCCATTACAAAAAAGGAGAAGAGATGTGATATTCAATATTTCATTTTTTCCTGGATTTTTGGTCTTTTTTTTTTTTAGTCTGTCAGAACTCAGCATTTTAAGTGCCAACATGTCAATAGAGAGTTGGCATTTACTGGTCATAGCTCAGAGAAATGCACATTTTCCATGTGATCATAGTACCATCCCTGACATGGTAAAAATGAGATTTTTAAATTTGCTTATATTTACTGTATAGCCACCTAATTTGTTAAATTTCAAGAAAGCCAAATAAAAATATTTCAAGCTCTTGCATCATCAAAAATCCAGACCAACAAATCAGCAGCAAAGAACAAGACTCTGTAGTTGTTGTTCCTTTCGTGAACTATAGTATAACTTCAGTGAGAAGAAACTAATGAGTGAGGGTTTGATATGCAATTAAAAAAAAATATCAGCTATACTGAACATCTACGTCAAACGCATCTTATAAGCATATATGACACTGAGATCATATATGACACTGAGATCATATATGACACTGAGAGCATAAATGACACTGAGATTCTCACAGACATTTTCAACATGGCTTATGCAAATTACAAACCGTAGTAGTAAATGTCTTGAGTAACAAACATTGCAGTGATCCCAAACTGGAAATTCCATTCTACCATTTCAGAAGATTCTTTTCACATCTAAATCAATAATAACTTGTGGTGCTTGGAAAGAGATAGTGGTCTTGATTAATGATTTTTTTCTTTGTAATGTTTTGTTAAGTTTTCTCATTCAGGATGAATCCACATTAATACCAATATATCAAGTTCTACCAAGCTTGCATAGGAGTTGTGAAGAAATAACTTATAATTTGAATTTAAAGCAAATATCACCTTAATTTAGGTGCAATCCGCTTTGTTTCCTTGACTTCTGAATTAGAGAAACTTTCATTCCCTTCTAAGAATTGGCACTTCCCTGATATTAAGCAATAATCAAAATGCTTCAACAAATAAGATACCGGTGTTTAAGTACATACTTTATAAATATCTTCAGATATCTCACCTGGTCCTACAACCATACAAGTTTTAATGGCTTATATATCCTCCTACATTTCTTCCACTCTTAATGGAAAGATCAAGTTTTCTGAGTTACTCTCAGATAATTGTGGAAAATAAAAGATAAAAGAAATTCATCAGTATTTTGTTGATAATTTCAGACTGGAATTAATTGAGAAATTAGAAGTAAAATTATAATTATAAATCCTCAAGGGCACTCTGAGTCTGTGATTTGGCATTATTCTGAGGATGAATCATTTCCATTTCTCCTCTAGTCATGTTTTAGCATGTGCGCAAGATTTCTTTGGGGTCATGGAAAGCTGGTGATGCTGAGTTGCTGTGCTGCAGCCCTCTTTCTTTCATACTGATGTGATTGCTGCTGAAAACAACAAATACATAGAATACATAGAATAAATCACTTCCAGTGTCCTGTGACAAGTGACTGTTAGTGACAAGGTTTGATTCTTTGATCCATATTTCTACAGAGGAGAAAGATTTTTGGGTATTGTCTTGGAGGGTATCTATTGTTGAGGCTGCACATATTAATGTTGAGTCACCTGAGTACTGAACTAAACTAGCATGGTAAGTGGTGTGGAGGCCATTAATAAATGTATTAAATAGGACAGGACCCAGGATAGAACCCTGAGGGACACCTATAGTAACTGGTTGAAAGGATGAGTAGGGTTGTTGCCATTTAACAGCTTGTTGCCTTGCTGATAGGTTACTAAGAAACCACAACAAGGAGTATTATGAAAGTCCTATTGAGGAGAGTTGAGCGAGCAGTTGCTGATGTGAGATGGTATCAAATGCCATTGACAAGTCTAAGAAAATGGTGCACACAAGCAGACCATTGTTTCTATGTTGGTTTGTTATACTGGTAAAATATAGTAGAGCAGTATTGGTGCTGTACTGGGGCCAAAAGCCATGTTGTGTTTCTGATAGCAGGTTATCTGAGGTTAGGTATCGCATCATTTGTATATGGATGCATTTCTCTAATATTTTGGATGGGGGGGATCTCTATCGGTCTGTAGTTACTAAACTCTGTAGACGTGCTGCCTTTGTGCAGTGGTATGATGTAGGATTTCTTCCACAGTGATGGGATGTTTCTTTCTGCCATGGACTTATTAGTTAGTATGGACACAGGGAAGGCTAAGACTTCTGAGGCCAATTTTAGGTAGTCTGATGGTAGTCTACGGCTACAGAAGTAGGTTTTTACTTTAAGGAGCACCTTCATTATGAAAGATGTAGGTACTGGACGGATTAAAATTGAAGAGCTGTGGATGGTTTTGATTGAACAGGGTAGAGGAGGTGGCAGATTTATTAGTGTCTTAGAGAGATAATATTGATTGTATAAAGTAGGAATTAAACTGGATGGGGACAGAGTCTGTCATTTTGGAAAGGGAGTGGTGATCTTGCTAGGGTGTAGTTTATTTAGTGATGACTAAAACAATTTGGGGTTGTTTTTATGTTTTCTTGTAGTTTGCTATAGTATGTTTGCTTATCCTGTTTGACATAGAGTTTTGCAAGGTTTCTAAGATGTCTAAATTGCTGGAAGGCATTTTGTGTTCTATTTTATACCATTTTTTCAGGCTTCATCTGTTTTTATCATGAATTTTTGTTTCTTTTGTCACCCATAGTGTGGGGTTGGACTTTACTCTTTTATTACGTACTGGTACTAGATTATTTAAGGTCTGTCAGAATATGTTATTAAAGAATATGTTATTAAAGTGCTCTACAGTGGTATCTAGTTTTTTAATGTTTCATTGCAAATATTTTTGCCGACATTGGTTGTATTTCATATTTGATTATAGATAATATCTTTATCTATATTATGGTGAGTTCTAATGCATATGCTGGTATATGGTCACATACGCTATCTGAGAGGCAGCCTACTTTTCTCAGTTTTTCTGGTTTGCTTGTAAGAATCCAGTCTAATGCTGAGTGTCTCCCTGAAGTTTTGTTGATTCTAGTAGGTGTGGTTATTAGTTGTCTGAAGTTGTACACATTTTACGACTCAGTAGAAGTAGTGCAATTTATGAGTTTCCTGTCTACATTTAAGTTTCTAGGAATTATAGTTTCATGCTTAATTTGTTGGGACATCCAATACAGGATGCTTTCAACAGTATCAATGTTATTCCCTGGTGGTATATAAATTGCTGTTAAACATATAGTTTTCCTATTGTTGATTTTTATGAGTGTTATTAGAGGTTTAGCATTATTAAATTTGGGTATTTCCTGCAGAAATAAGGTGATGGTTAGGACATTTTAAAGATAATCACTACACCACCTGTATGCTTGTTTTTTCTGTCATGCCTGAGTATATTGTATCCTGGGAGCAAGGGCGCCCGCAGGCAGGAGCAAGGGGGTGCACTTGCACCCCCCCTGGATTTTCTTAATGCTATCTGGAAAAACACACTTTTTTCTTCCACTTACTTTGTTTTTTCCCTTTAAAGCTGTTAGTGGAGGTGGCGTGGCAGGCAGTCACATGACTGACGAGTCTGACATGCCGACGAGCCTCAAACTCCTCCTTAAATAATCGTAGTTGCATTTGCATGATCATGGAAGACTGCAAGTGGACAGTGGAAGAGTACTGATGAATCTTGATTTTATCCTCCTGAGCAAAACCGTTGTGTTTCGTGTGGTGAGTGGTGGAAGGACTGGACTGGTGGTGGTGCGTGTGTGGTATTGGTATTATTACAAGAAGAAGGTAGGTGGTTCAGGGTTTTTTGTACAGTGACTGACTGAACACTCGGTGCCAAAACACAAAAGTGGTGCGGCACACTTACTTGAGATGTGTGAGAGTGAGTGGTGCTCTGGACTGCACCCTTGTCCTCCGTGTGTGACTGTGTGCTATTCCCAGTCCCTAAAAATCACACTTTCCAACCCTCAATTGTGCACCAGTTCACATACAGCACGTCCGACCATCCCTCCAGGCATCATCACAATGTGATGAGCTGCCATCTTGCTTTCCTTGTGTGTGCTTTTCTGGCTGCTCATACTAAAGTTGGCCATGAGGCCATGGCCATCTCATACTGCATGGCACGGTCGGTATCTAGTCTTGTCTCACAGTGTATCCGGGATTTTCAGACCCTAAAAGGTGGGCTTATATTTTGTGGGCAATTTGGCGACTGAGTGGAGAGTAATATTGAGTAGTTGCATCTTATTTGGGATTGTGTAATTGCTTGCAGATTTAGAGCTTGGGTCACCTGAAGCTGTGGTCAGATGATGACTGTAATTCTTTAATAATTGTTGTGTAGTTTACTGTTGGAGTATTGTGATGTTAGGTGTTGCTGGCTCTGGCTGGTATAACGTGAGCAGTACTGTTGTTGTTACTGCTGTTATTTCATATGTTTTACTGTTTTACTATTACAGAGTTGTAACAGTACTGGAGAAATCATTCAGTAGGCACTGTGCCACTGTTAAAATTATTCACCAGCCACACACACTTCCCAGAACTTCAAAGCGATCGGTATGAGAAACAGCCACACCAACAATTCCAACTTTCATAATAAAAAAAAAACGAACCCATAGGATGCACCCTAGATTTCTTGCCTTGGGACTCGGTCAGGAAGACTAAGGGAATATTCTGCAGAACAATCTTAAATTGTGGATAATTTCAAGAACATTTGTAGTAGTGGTAAATACTGATGTGTTTTTGAGTACTGTGAGGCTGACACTCAAACATGAATCTTTTTTTTTTTTCATAGAGGAGTTGTGGTTGTGGATGTAAAGCATATAGTACTAAGAAGTCTGAAAACTTATTTAGTGATTTCAGTTCTCAAATCATCTAAGTGGTTTGCCAGACAACTATCAATTTTATGAGGGATAGACCAAAATATGAGGTAAACATCTGGGCATTCTGCGACAATATGGACAGTTGAGAGGTCTGAAACCATGAATAATCAAGGGTAAAGGCTGTAACTGACAGGATGGTTGCTAAATAAGGACAAAGCCTAAAAGGGTAGGGGGGATAAAGGCACAAAAATAGGGTTGCATTTTGTTTATTACTCTTATAAGCTCAAAACATTGCTAGACTATCAGGTTTTGTGTTAGCATGCATATCTTGAAAGATGCAAGTCTGGTATGAAAATGCGTTTATTCAGTGACATCAAACTTTAGTGGATTTCTGCAAAGTAGGGTTGTTCAGGTGGGTGGAAATTAAGCATATGTGCTTTATCTGTCTTCTTCTTGTTTTTTTTGGGGGGGGGGGTTAGAAACTGTACTGTAGTGCATATTGTTTGGGCTGTTTCAGGTGACTGACGATAGATGCAGCCTGAAGACCAAAGAATGATGGCCTCATTGCAGATGGCTGGAGCATAAGTTCATTGGTTGTTACTAGACTGACAAGCATTGCTGTCCTTACAAGCCTAGCCGGACACTTCAAACTACATTGGTCCTCAGTATCACTGGGACATGTTAGTAGGGAGGTAGCTAAGGATTTGTAGGAGGTGGTGTTAGTTAGGATAACACTTATTGATGGCACAGGACCAGGGGCCAGACCATGGTAAATTTATGATTTCTCATCCAATTTTCAAGGCTAACTTTGAATGGATGCCAGAAGAACTCTATTTTACATGCATGGAGAGCCTGTTCTGTGGTGCTAGGATCCTTTTGGACACACGTCTGTATCTCCAGCACATTCTATGTTTACCTCTCAAGTGAAGTTCATATCCCTGGACCTAGTATTTCTGATCCTGTTTATTTTGCCCATGTCCAACAGATCCATCACAGCTAGGTCCGATGGAAGCCCTATAACTTATAGGCTATAAGCCATGTAAAGATCCCCTTGATACAGAAAAAATCTAGCTATGTACCACCCCCACCCTATGGTTCAAAGCATCCACCTGTACAATGCATTCTTTGCTGTACTCTGGACTGGATAACACAGGGGCTTCTCCCAAAGCTGCTTCTTTAAGCTTCTGGAATGCCTGCTCACATGCTGTGGTCCATACTACCTTATCTGGCCTGTGTATTTCTTACATCGGTACAGCACACTTGAACCGTACTGTTAAATATTTTTGTTTGAAATGTGTAGTTATTTGTGAAAATAGAAGTCTGTTTTTTTTTCTGTCATGATTACATGGATCTGTTTTGGGTTTTTTTCCCTTCTATTTTCCCTATCCTGGTAACTTGACCATCTTGTTGGCATTACTGGACTGCACCTCTACTACCAGCTACCCATTTTTCTGATGTTAAAGACCAGCTGAGTAGTGAAAATAATAATGCCCTGTATTGTTTGGCACAGAGCACCAAATAATGAACCTGCTTTGTGTTTGGCAATGGGCAGCATTCAATATTCTGTCAGTGCAGCCTTTCGTGGAATATTTCCCTTTCCAGCATAAGGTGCACTATGCATGCCTTTTACATTTTAACTCATTAACCCCGAGTACCTTCTCATGGCACCTATGTGCTTAAACCTGAGCGTGCACAATTCTGGCACGAGTTGACACACACTTTCCCCTACATACAACTGTTTGTTTACTTGATAAGTCAGGTGGAAGCAAAAGTATGGAGGCCGAAACTCAGGAAATGGAAGTGCATACTAATAAGACAGTTGTATTAGACTGGCCAAATATGTTTCATAGAGTACTCTATGTTTGATGGCTTTATGCAATAATACTGTGTGTACCTGCTTCAGATAATCCCTTTCTTAAAATGTGTTTTGCTGTAGCTTATTAATTTAGAGTGCACCTCGCCATTATGAGCAGCAACAGTTTTTTTTTTATGCATCTTCAAGGTACCTGATATCTCTTACTTTATGTTGTCTCAAGAACTGTACGCAGCATTTAAGATGTAGTCCAATCAGACGTCTGTAGAATGAAAGGATTATTTTTTTTGCTTTTGGAATCTGCCCATAATGGTATAACTCCTGAATCTACACCAGTGCCTTTTCTTTACTACACTTATTTACTACTTTACTACTACAGTTGCAATTTGATATCCGTTTTCCTTGCAGAGACTGGTATGTGGAACTGTTCATAATTGCCTCCACCTTGACTAAAGCTCCAGTTCCAGCTGAAGAAAAGCAGCCCCAAAGCATTATACTGCCACCACCATGCTTCACCGTGGGGATGTTGTTCTTTTGGTGATGTGAAGTGGTGTTTTTGTGCCAAACGTATCTTCTCGAATGTGCCCAAAAAGTTCAACCCTGGTCTCACCAGACCACACACACTTTCCCACATGCTTTTGGGAGACTTGATGTCTTGTTTTGCAAATTTTAGCCTGGCGTGGGTGTTTTTCTGTAAAAGAAAAGGCTTCTGTCTTCCAACCCTACCTACCCTATAATCCAGACATATGGAGAATATGGGAGATAGTTGTCACATGTAGTACACAACCAGTAATTTCCAGAAATTCCTGCAGCTCTTTCAGTGTTACTGTAGGTCTCTTGGCAGCCTCCCTGACCAGTGACCATGTTGTCTTTTTTTAAATTTTGTAGGGACGTGCAGTTCTTTGCAACATCACTGTTGTCCCATATTTTCTCCACTGTTTTCCACTGTTTGAGTGTCTTCACTGTGTTCCATGGTATATCCAATGCTCAGTAAGATATAACTGCTGTACTACTTTGACTGGTTGTACATACTAGGAAATGTTACACATGTTTCATTTGGGGAAGTGTTTAAATTTGGTGATTGTGCATGCCTCAACATTCTACTGAAGGGGTTGTTTGGGTGAAGTGTTCATGCTGGTGGATGCACGTAGTAGGAAATGTTACTGAAGGGTTGTTTGGGGGAAACATTTCATTGAGATGCATTTATACCTGGACAGAGTAATGAGGATGTTGCTTGGGGAAATAATTCATTGTATATCAGGGTAGTGCTTGTGGATACATGATATAACTGCTGAAGTGACCGCTGGCAAAATAGTTTATTGTGTCATTTTGGTGCTTGTGCATACACAATGCAAACAACTGGATGGGTTACGGGGGAAATATAGAAATTAAGTCTGAAAATTTCATACGGTTACATTACTTAGATTACAGCACAGAAATGTAATTATAGTGTAATATACTAGCTTATAAGACATCAGATACAGCATTGAGTAAATAGTATAATGTAAAAAAAGCAGACAAGAAATCACTTCTGCTTGTATTATTCTATTTGTGATTAGTAGTTGCATGAGTGAGATAAAGGCTATCACCCTCACTAACACTCTTCAAGAGCAACCTTGATGGGTGAATGGGAAACAAAAATTTTACCCCAGGGATCACTGCAGTGGCTCTGCTGGACAGTGGCACAGGGAACTAATGGCTCTGCTGGACAGAGGCACAGGGAACTAATCTAAGGGGGTGGCGAAAGCCAACACATTCTGGCTAGGCTTATAAATGCCCTTGGGCAAATAGCCTAGTACTTACCTATGAACTTGTTGACTATGGCCATGGAGCTACCATATTTTTTGTGCATTTTTCCTGGCTTTGCATTTTAAGAAAGTATAGGGGTTCTACACTCCTGTGTGTCCTCCTTTGTATAAGATGCCTAGTAACTTGTTGGATTGTCAGTCATTCCCTATTGCAATATTATCAGCTTACCATTTTAATGTAACAGACAATTTATTCTTCAAAGGCAGCAGGCACTGAATTTGTAGATGAAACATTGAAATGTAAAGTTTTCTTAGTTACAGATCTCTTTAAGGTAGAACTATCTGGATGACTTTTACTTCTGAAAAGATTGTGCTTTTTGAGTAGTATTGGTGTATTATAATGATGGAAGTATGAGTGGCATTTTATGGTCAACATTTTCTGCAATGGGTAGCTTTATCATTATTTCATACATTTTGTTTCATTGCTTTCTAGAAAAATGTTCATTGCTTTCTAGAAAAATGTTCATGACTACAAATTTAAAATACCATTCTAACAAATTGTGATGTATTATATAAGGAATATAATTTATCATGAGGGTGAATCAAATAATACATACGTATGCATGGCCCTATAAATGTGTGCAAGGAGCTTATGGTTTGAAAACAGCTCAAAGGTAAACTTAATCTTCCACTGTCAGATGCATTTTCTTTTAATGTGGGTTTTCATGCCATTTCAATGAGTGTGAGTTTCAAGGGCAGAGAAGTTTACTGCTCATGCTGAGTCTGTTTTCATTGTGAGACTGTATTTAGCAAATGGCTATCAGTGCTTGTGCTATTTTATTTCAATATCTGTAATAATTGTAGAAGTAAATAAGAAAATTGGTTCCCTGTGTCTTTATTTAAAATATCTATGATTCTTTCCATGCATTTAGGTACAAGACCAGTCAGACTTATGGTCTATGGTTATCCATGTCAGTAGACAAACAGTAGTAGTAAACCTTGTGCTAAGGATTAACTACTGCAGTCCTCCATTCACTAAGCATGAAGCCAATTAGTTGGCTAATGTTGAACAGTGAATTTAGAGTGCTTGATACCACATGTTTCATGCTATCCAAGAGGTATCCCAGGATATTCTCAGGGTCTATTGAGGTAGTATTCTTTGACTTGGAGAGTGCATTGAAGACTTGCTTGCTAGTGATAGCCAGACGATTTATGGTCGAGGGTGTCTTCTTGAGATTCACAGAATGTAAGCAAGGTAGTAAGGATGTAAATTTCAACTGCTTTACTTTTTGCTTGATTGACTCCCATGGGTATACATCTTCATTAATTGTCAGCGGCAGTATGACTTAGCCCAGCTAAAATGTATTTGCTGTTGGGAATGTAAGGTTTACCATTCCAAAAGGCTTAGTGTGACTGTAGGCCATAGGAGTGATCATGCATTGCCAGGTGACCCATGCTGGTGAAAGGGAGGTAGTTGTGGCTCATAGCTTGGGTGTTACGTAGGGAGAGCACAATATGTTGTACCTACAGACCACAACACTGCGGAGCATGTGATGCCTAGACACTGACAGTCCTTTAATCAGCAGCATTACTGGAGGTGTAATGAGGCACTACAGGGGTTATGGGCTGCAAGGAGAAGAAGAGTAATCTTGGGGGGGGTCAAACTGATCTGTCCTAGTGTAAATGGAAAGGTATTTTGTTTTTTGACTTACGGAAGATGTACCTTTGGAATAAAAATGTTCATGCATCGTGTAATTACTACCGTGGCATATACTTCTGTTCAGAGATCAGCAATATAAAGGGGGCGCGTGGCTTGGTCAGCAGTGTTAATGTGGATGTGGCTTGTTGAGGGGGCAGCAGCAGTCTGGGAGTTGAGTACAAATTTGAAAATCATGGCTACACCCCTGCTCTAGAGCATATCTCCATCTGTCCAGGGTCTCCTCAAACACCTGTTCCCTAATCTCACTACAGATCACAATGTCATCTGCAAACATCATAGTCTACAGGGACTATTTATTTGCTTTATTTGGGAAAACTGTGAAGACTGTGCATAAAGCATGTATTTCTGTCCAGATAGTACTTACTGCAGTATTAAGTTTTCCTTGCATAAATATGTACAAAAGCAAAAATCAACTAGTTTTATGTATTTATTTTTTGTTGTTGTCCAGGTTAGCATGAGAAACTTGTTAATCATTGGTGATGTTGAAACACATCAAACATTTTTTTAATCCCATATCTGACAGTTTTTTTTTCTTTTGTTCAGTAACATCATTGATAGAAGAGCTGCAATATATTTACTACAAAGGTAGCACTAGCCCATCATCGGATGCTTTAGGTTGTCTATTATTGAATAAGTAGGGTATGTGATGGCACACAGTGAGGACATTAGAACATTTTTCAAACAAATTAGTAAGAAAGCAAGGTACGAGCAACATGAAGTAACAGAACTAGCTGGGTCTGTTGATGAACGTACCGAGAAAGGTGCTGTCTCTGCTATGTTTGGGGAACAGCGAGAGACCCCACAAAGTGTATGTGCAGAAACTGATATTGGCTGTTACATTCGATCAGACAGAATTGATGACTTCATGAAATTCAGGTTACTGACACAACCATACATCCCTCCAGAGAATTACAACTTCAAAGCTGATGCATCAGACAAGAAGCGAGCATTCCGATATAGTTGGTTGTCTCAGTATTCACCGTGGCTTGCATATTCTCCTCTCTTGAAAGGCCCACTCTGCTTAACTTGTGTATTATTTCCTCAGTCAGTTCACTGTGGGTTGCAAGTCAGCTTCACCACTAGTGTGTGCACAAAATAAAATGCCTTCAATGAGTCTGCAAGAAATCACATGCAGTCATCATGGCACAAAGGTTCTACTGAAGATGCTGCCAATTTTTCTTGTACACGACAGAAGCCAGAAACAGCTGTTATTCCACAGCTAAATGCAGCAGTAGCAAAACAAATTGCAGAGAACCAAAAGAAATTGGAACCAATTTTATCTACCATTATTTACGGTGCAACCCATGACATTCCTCTTCGTGGAAGAGAAGGCTCTGGTGGAAATTTCTGTGACTTATTAGATTTTCGTATTGAAGCTGGGGACACAATATTAAAACAGCACAGTGAAACAGCTGCAGGAAATGCTTGGTACACATCCCATAGGGTGCAAAATGAGTTGTTGGCAGAATGCGAACACGTACTTCGAAAGGAGATTGTTTGTGCAGCGTGTAGGGCAATTGGATTTAGTGTATTGGCAGATGAAACTGCAGATATCTCGGGCATTGAGCAGTTGTCATTGGGCATTCGGTTTGTTGATGGTGATTGTATTTGAGAAGAGTTTATGGGTTTTGTTCCCATTGTTGCGAGAGATGCACAGTCTGTATCAAATGTCATTCTCAGTGAATGCATAAAGTACGGTCTAGACTTGGAAAAATTCCTTGGACAAGGCTATGATGGCTGCTCCATAATGGCAAGCATCCAGAATGGTGTTCAGGCAAAGATTCGTGAAAAGTATCCAAAAGCAGCCTTTATCTACTGCGCGTCTCACAGACTAAACCTTGTAGTCAATGATCTGAATTATGTTCTTGAAATACGTAGTGCTGTTGGTGTTATCAAGAAGATTATTAATTTTTTTCATGACAGTCCAAAACGACGAGCATTGGTACCAAATATACCTCTTCTGTGTGAGACATGATGGACTGAGAAATATAAATCCATTCGTGTGTTTAGTCAAAACTTTGAGAAAATATTTGACTGCCTCGCTGATCTTCAGAAGATCACTGCTGGTGAAACCAGACAAAATGCACATATATTACTCAGTGCTTGCTCTTCATGCATGTTTCTTATTTCTCTCTTCATTATTGCAAATTACTCATCAGTTCTTGTGCCCATTGCCCAGATGTTGCAGTCTGTTTAGCTTGATATAGTAAAGGCTTAACAACACATCAACAGACTCACTGAAATATTCAAGCAGCACCGCGACCATGCTGAGGAGCACTTTAGAAATTACATTCTCAGTAAGACAAGATCATTAGCAGATAAACTTGGTAGTGGGTTAGTGTTTCCATGGATTTGCAGTCGACAAACACACCGAGCAAGCACAGTAGCCGTGGATTTTGAGAGTTATTACAGAACGAGTATTTATATTCCCTATGTTGACTCATTAGTTTCTTCACTGATGTCTCGCTTTTCCAGCAGTAACACTGCTCAGTTCAACTTTATCTGCATCCTAAAATGATGCAAAACCTAGAACCTGAAGAATTCCGAAAACGAATTGCAGTCAGTAACGAACTATATCATATCGACAATTTGGAATTAGAGATGATGAACTGGTTCGACTATTGGCATACGAAGGTTCCAGCTATAGCCAAAACAGTGGACTTTGCTGACTTGTTGCAACACTGTGATTTCTTTCCTGCTGTTAAGCAAGCAGTTCTGATTGTGTTGACCTTACCAGCCACTACCTGCACCATTGAACGATCGTTCAGCAGTCTGAGACGGGTCAAGACCTGGATAAGGTGTACAATGACTGATGATAGACTTTCAGCACTGTGCATGATTAGTGCTCTTCATGAACGTGTCATTCGTGAAAAGAAACAGTTCACCAGTAAAGTTATTGACGCTTTTGGCACCTACAGCAGATGCTTACAATTTATATTTGCGCCACAGGAGTCATAGGCCTAAACTGACCATGTAGTTCATTCAGTGTTTTTTTTTTTGCTTTTTAATTGCAGTTACCCACAAAATGTATGATTTCTAAACAAATGAGTTTGATACTACAGTTCCATTGGTCTTATTTCATAATAGAAATCCACAGACGATGAGGTGATTTCAAGCAGCACAAGCAAAGGATACTGTCTGCAGTACCCATGGTTAATGAAAATTCTGAAAATTAAACATGGAATCACACATGTACAGAGCAGCAGCAGCATAAAGACAGTAAATAAAACAGAGTCAGTGAAATATTTTTAAGGCTGTTAGCGCAGGGAGATTTTTAGTGAAAATTGACAAATCCTTGTTCTGATGCAGTATCTTAGAACCGGATCCACAATACAGGTAGAAGCAGCTCAAACCATGATATCCACTTAAGCAGCAAAAGTTAAGTGGAGTGAAAAGAGGAAGGAGTTTAGTGCGGCCAAGAGGGTTGACTCCCTGGACTTCAAAAGTATTACAGACTGCAATAAAAGGATTTGTAATTATTAAAAGTTTATGTTGGTTCACCAAGAAGTTTAACTGGGCCCTTTTTGTTGTCACAAAGGTCAAAGGTATATACAAAATTATGTTCAGAAATGCAAAGTATAGCACAATAACAAGACTAGTTCACATAGGTACTTGCTAGTCTATTGATCCATAAGGATTTTTCGAAATCTATAACAGCATTCCCCTTGTATATCTCACATTTTATTAACCCTGAGGCAAGCTGAATATTAACATGATGTTCCTGTGTAAGAGGGACAAGGCTACTAAAATCAGGAATGAAATTAGGGTTATCCATCCAGATTATGGTTAAATACAGTAAGAGATCTACTTTGCTTTATGTGGAGAGGAAGATCATTCCAAAGAAGAGGGAGTCTATTTGATACACATCTGTCCTTCCCACATTTATATTGCAGTACAGATTGACACCTGTTGAGCGAGTGTTTATGCCCTCATTGCAATTATGAATGTGCAGGAGTTTTGACAGGACTATGAGGTTATGCACGTGTAGCACAAATTTGTCCTCAGTAGCCTTTGAGACCAAGAAGAGTGGCAAGGCTTGGAGGTGGTCCACATAGTTTTTGGATTTATGCACTTGATGGATGTTGACATTTAAAAGATGCCTTTAGGTGGTAAAAATATATCCAGAATCTGGAACAAATGCACAAAGCAAGGAGGATGGCCTCCCTGTTATAGAAGTAGCAGACCACAAAAATCACAAAAAACTGATAGGCCAAAGAAGAGCCATAAAGACGATACAGTGAACTATTGAGGATAAGAAGGAAATGATGTATTGTTACTATTACGTAAGCAGCCCAGAATTTCCAGACACAAGGTATATAAAAAGATTAAGAGAGACATTACAGGAATGAAACTGTCAGAAGCTTCAAATAAAAATGTGTCTTAATTACAACAGATATGTGAAAAACTGTATGTATAGACCAAGAAACTTTGATCCGTTTGAAAAAAGGAGCATCCGAGGAGGTATGAATATATAAATAACAAAACCTAGAACTTTTTGTAAAGTGTAAAAAAAGAAATATAGACATGGGGAAAAAGATTTGATATGGTGCAATATTCATGCAAAGGGGAAAGCCTAATTAATCAGTATAAAGAAGGCAGCCCCAAAGATATTCAACGAGAAATACAGGCGAAGGCATCCAGATATGCAACATTTCACAATAAAAGTCACAGAGGGAATGTAGAAAATAAGATTAATAAAGTAGAATTAAAAAAGCAAAATAGAAGTATAAGTTATGGAGTGCCTGGAAAGTGAAGGATTTGGTGTAGGTCTAACACGCAGGTTACTTCACAGCATGATGTAACGAGTTCTCAAAGTAAGGAGAAACAGGAAGATCAGGAAACATATGAAGAAGAAATATGGACATGGGAAAGAAAATAGATTTAATATGGTGTAATTTCTATGCAAAGGAGAAAGCAAAACTAATCAATACAAAAAGAACAACAGCAATGATATTTGAAGACACATACAGACAAAGGAATCTGGAGATAGAAAACTTGACAATACGGAAAATACAAAGACAAATAGAAAAAGTAGAAAAGGAGACAGTAATGGAAAAGTTATAGTAGTAGAAACTGAGGTTATGGAGTACCTGCAAAGTGAATGATTCAGTGTATTAAATCTAATTCAGAAAGCATCACAAATCACAACATGATAGATCGATGGACATCCAATTAAGTGGAAACCAATGGAACGGGAAGCAATTGGTCACACATGCCAATGCCATATGAATATATTTAGGAATTTTCACAGGATGCCCGTATAAACGTTCACTTGAAGCTGAACAGCAACAGAAGGAACAGGAAACTGTAACTGTGGAAAGTGTGCAGTCAATGTTGAGGAGTGATACTGATAGGCCAATGAGTTCCCATATGTCAGAGCAATGGATGACATGGGATGAAACAGTGTGCACACAGGAATATGCTATAGAACTTTGTATAGAATGCTCACTGCAAATGGAAAACACAAAATGTGTCCTCAGTTTAGAAGAAAATGAGCTAAGAGTTGCTTGATTTGGTAGAGAGAGACATTATTAAGGTAAATTATGAAAACAGACTTCAGAAGGTCAGTAAAACCCAGAAAGTTAGAAGTTTGATAAAACAAGTGAAACAAGTAATTAAGACTGTCCATAGAGATTCATGCGAATATAACAGAAGTAAACAGGCTGTATTACTATGCAGTTAATTTGATAACTGATAAAGTTTTTGAGCCACAAGAACACAGAGTAGTGAGAGAAAGGAAGGTGAGAAATTCAATGCCATCATGGAAGCAAGTATCTGTAAAGCAATTGAGACAGGGGTTGTCACCGTGTCACTGACTACAGAAGAGGGAACAGATTTACAAAAATACTTACAAAGATAGATGTGATAAAGGTAGTGCGCAGTATTAGAACAGCTTAGGATGTATCATGTACTATCGCAAGTAAAGTAAAAATCTCAGCACAGGAAGAATAAATTAGAAGATACACAGATAAATATAAGGGGAAAGTACAAAATAAGCAATTTATTGATGACCCAACAATTTTTTAGAGAATTTGGAAATGAGGAAAAAGGAACTGACAAAAACAGATACATTTTGGAGAAGTACTTACGAAGATCCTGTGCGACATAACAAAGATGCTAAATGGATAGAAGTAAAAGAATAAGAAGTTTAAAGGGACACAATATGAAATGGGACGACTTAACAGCCAGAGATTAACACAAAGTCAAATCCTATAACTGGAAAACCCCAGGCCCAGATGCAGTAAGTAACGTCTGCCTAAAAGTATTAACATCTTTGCATGAAGATTTATCCATGAGTAATAACTATGTATATACGCACCCCAAACAGGCACCAACCGAACTAAGAGGAGGAAAAACAATGCTCCTACTCAACAGTGAACTTGCATGCTACCCTAAACCAGTAACTTGCTTTGGTTCTGACGATGTATAAACTCTCCACTGGAAATGTTGCTAACAGAGTTTATAGTCATTTAGAAGAAAACTCAATTATGGCAGTAGAACAAATGGGCAATACAGAACGTCATATGGAACAAAAGATCATTTGTTAAAGTCATACTAGAGAATTGTAAAAGAGGCAAGAATCTAAGTAGGGCATGGACTGACTTAAAAAAAAGCATCTGATAGTATCCCACACATTCAAGGACAAGAGTGCTTAAAAATGTAACATACACTTTACACTGATCGACTACATTACAATGATGATGATGATGAAACAGTGGCAGACCTCTTTGCAATTAAGCTATGATAAAAGACAAATTATTATTCCAGGGATAAAAATTAAATGGGGGAAATTTTGGGGTGACTGTCAGTGACACCACTGCTATTCTTTCTTGCCCTATAATTTGGCTCCTAGAAACAAACAGTGTAAAGACCTCTCATCTTCTCTTTGTCGATTGATGCAAAACTATATAGCTTATCATAGGAAGACCTGAAAGCACAATGACAAGTTGTCAAAACTTTTCAGATGATAACAGAATGACATGACCATTTGGTCTTGATACATGTGCAAAAGCAACCTTCAAAGCAGGGCAATTGCAGCATCAAGAAAACATCAATTTGGGACAAGAATGTGATATGAAAAAACTTGAGCAAGAGGGAGTATATAACTATTTGACAATAGATGAAGGATCAATAAAACATGAACAAATGCAAATAAAACTTGGTAAGGAGTATTTTGGAACACTTAAATTAATCCTGAAAACAGCATTGACCTCTAAGAACAAAATTCAAGCTGTAACTCAATTTGTTCTTCCTCGCCCAAATTACAGTTGTGAGATGATTGGCCCCAAAACGTGTTGGATAGATTAAACAGGAAAACAAAAAGGATGCTTCATGCTCTCCAAATGATTTATAAAAAAATCAGTGCATACCAACATTATATATTCCCCCTTCTGAAGGAGGGACGGGCCTCCTTGAAATTGATTACATGTACAGATCTGCAATTCTGAGATGAATACATCTGACCTCACAAGACTCAACATACTGAAAGTTTTGGAACATGATTAGAATAACTATTGGTTTTGTTCACATTTTTGTGAAAGATGCACACACTATGCATTCATTGACAATGACATTTGATACAAAGTACGGCCTAGACTTGGACAAGTTACTCGGACAAGGCTATGATGGCTGCTTCATAATGGCAAGCATCCAGTGTTCAAGCAAAGATTCGTGAAAAGTATCCAAAAGCAGCCTTTGCAAGGTTTAGTCTGAGAAGCACAGCACAGTGGATAGTCAGTGTGATATGAATGATGGTCCTGAAATATGTAGTGCTGTTGACGTTATCAAGATTCATTTTTTTTTCTGTGACAGTCCAAAATGATGAGCATTGGTACCAAATATACCTCTTCTGTGGAGACATGATGGACCGAGAAATATAAATCCATTCATTTGTTTAGTCAGAAGTTTGATAAAATATTTGACTGCCTGGCTGATTTTCAAAAGAGCACTGTCAGTGAAACCAGACAAAATGCACATACAGTATTTTACTCAATGCTTGCTCTTCATGCATATTTCTTATTTCTCATTCCATTATTGCAAATTACTCAACAGTTCTTGAGCCCATTGTCCAGATGTAGCAATCTGTTCAACTTGGTAAAGGTTGAACAACATATCAACAGTCTCATTGAAATAGACCACATTCGGAATGACAATCTCAGTAAGGCAAGAATCAAGATCACTAGCAGATAAAGCCATGAGTAAACTGTTTATATGCGCACCCGGAACAGACACCAACCTAGCTAATGAGAAAAAAATGCTCCTACTTAAGCCTGAGCCTGCAAACATCCCTGAAAATTATAGGACAATAACTTGCTTCCTGACACTGTATAAACTGTACATGCTGACTGAGTTTATAGTCATTTAGAAAAAAGCTCAATTATGACAATAGAACTAAAGGGCAGTAAAAGAAAGTCACATGGAATAAAAAATAATTTATTGTTAAAGTCATAGTGGAGAATTGTAAAACAGGCAAGAATAAGTACAACATGGATTGACTACAAAAACATTTGATAGTATCACACATTCATGTATAAAAGAGCACTTTAAAATGTATAACATACACTTTACACTGATCGATTACATGACAGTGACCATGAAACAGTGGTAGAGCACTTTGCAATTAAGCCATGATGAAGGACAAATTATTATTTCAGGGAAAAACTTCAATGGGGAATACTCCAGGGTGACTCTGTCACTGCTGCTACTCTGTTTTGCCCTATAATTTGGCTCCTAGAAAGCAACAGTGTGTAAAGACCTCTCATCTTCTCTTTGTCAATGATTTAAAACTGTAGAGCTCAGAGGAGGAACTGAAAGCACAACTGCAAGTCAGATGATATGAGTGTCATTTAGTCTTGATAAATGTGCAAAACAAACCTTTAAAGCAGGAAAACTGCAGCACCAAGAAAACATCAGTTTGGTACAAGAATGTGATATAAAACAACTTCAGCAAGAGGGAGTGTACAAATATTTGGGAATGGGAACTGATAAACGATCAACAATAAAACATGAGCAAATGCAAATCAAACTTACTAAGGAATACTTTAGATGACTTAAATGAATCCTGAAAACAGCATTTACATCTAGGAACACAATTCAAGCTATAAACCAATTTGCTCTTCCTGTCCTAAATTAATTTTGTGTGTTTGACTGACCTCAGTCTGTTGCATAGATTATATAGGAAAACAAGGATGCTTCTTACTCACCAAATGATTTATAAAAAATTACTGCATACCAAGATTATATATTTTCCACATTGTGAAGAAGGGATATTCCTCCTTGAAATTGATTACATGTACAGATCTGCAGTCATGGGACTCCACACATCTGCTGACCTCACAAATGTAGTGAAAGTTTTGAAAAATGAGAATAAATCTAAGATATATGACTTCTCTGCTTTTCCCTGCTTAGGCTTGCAGAAGCATATCGGCAGCAAGCAGAAATGGAAATCAAACCAGAAGTAGATAAAAATCGGGCAGCAACTGAATGTATCAAGAAACAAAAGAATACAAGGTGATGGACCAATTGAGAAGACGAAAAAATGTTGAAAATGCATAAATATAATTGCAAGTATAGAACACTTCTGGAAGAACCTCATGCTAATCAGGAACAAAAGCAGGAGTGGTCAAGGAGAGGTGAATTCAAACCAAGAGATGAAAGGTCAATATTGGCGGCACAAGATAGTGGACTATCGTGTACACATTGGTTTACAATGTCCATTGCACATGTGGGAGAAACAGACAAATGTAAGTTTTGTAAAACAGAACTGGAAACAGTTGAAGTTGAACACCTCGTTAATGGTTGCAACATACTAATGGTAGAAGGACACTGTATACTGTCAAGCATAATAATGTGGCAAGACTGTTGCACTGGGCATTGTGCAAACATTATGGTATTGAAGTGGCTGAAAAACACTGGAAACATAAGCTGCAATTCAAGCATCATAGAAAATGCTAAAGCCTACATCACATGGGATCATCCTCCATTACCAACAGCTCAAAAGACAGATGCTAGAAAACCAGATATTAGTGGTCCAAGAGAAGAAGACAAAAGTAACATTGATCATTGAACTCTCCACACCCACTGACTACAGTGTGTTATGTACAGAGAGACACAAATTCAGACTCATACTATATCAGGATTTGCAGGCAGAAATGAGAGCAGTGTGGAAGAAAGATACCCAGGCAGTTCCAGTAGTAGTAGGAGCAATGGATCTTATTAAAAAATAATATACATTCATATTTAGACATGTTACCAATGCATGTAACTCCATACGAATTGCAGGAGGGCTGAGGAGTCATTACTGGGCACATTCATTGCAGGTACTCTGAAGAGCTGAAGAGCACTTTGGCAGACATCAAAGATTGACACAGCACTGATTTTGTGAACTTTAATCGTACTTTGATTTAGGAATGCAGTACATTCCTGTCACGATGCTAGAAACCCAAAAGATTTGCTCTATCCATCTATCCACTTTCTAAGGAGGTACTACAAGGCAGGTAGGGAGATTTATGTGTGTCATACCTGTCAAATGTACAGATTTTCAGTGTCCAGATTTCTGCTTTATATTTTTAGTCTGTTCCTCATAAAAATCTTTTTTTTTTTTGGTACAAATCACTGGGATGATGAGCTAACCATTAAAGTTAATAAATAATGACATGCATTTCAGTTTCAGACCTCATATCATTCAGAAAATGCATTCTAACACAAATCCTTTTATTCTAGCAACTTTCAAAATGTGTTCCCAGTTTTGGGCCTTACACATTACTTGTGCTATGAGATGAGATTGACAGGTAGGGGTGTGTATCAGAGGATTGTAGTATACCCCATGGGCCGTGCCTCAGCTATCCAGGTTTTTGCAGAACGTCCAGATTTATGCCGCATATTCCACATGAAAAGGATTGCAGTTGCTAATTAGTGACAGACATTTTCAGTTTTACTTTTCATACCCTTTAGAAAAATGCTTACTAACACAAATCCTGTTGTTATTCTAGCAACTTAACTTTATAAGTTCATCAGAGCGATATTTTTAATCTGTCCCTGTTTATTTTAGGCTTTGTCCAGATTTCTTTTGCTAACAGGTTAAGTGTGTGTGTGTGTGCCTGAAATGACCTACTTAGAGTTAGCAGGTGGAATTTATTTTCAAGGAATTGAGAGCTTCAAGGGAAGAGAAGTTTACTGCTGCTCATCATGTTAGGTTTGTAAAAATATGCAACTCTTTTGTTTAGCAAATGGTATCATTGTAGTATAGAATTTTAAAGCAGTGTTAGTAGCACAGCAGGTAGCATACTTGCATCTTGATACAGAGGGCTGTAGCTTCTACTTCCACAGCATGTAAATGTGTATTTAAGGGGATGGGGTGCTGCAGTCCTGTCCTGAGTATGCCCCTTTGGAGCCTAGTAACTATGAACCTCATTTTCAGCTTGTCACATATTCCCTGTTGCAATATGCCAGCTTACCATTTCTTTTAACTTAACATAGGCAATTTATTCTTCTAGAGCAATGGGCACTACATTTGTAGATGAAACACTGAAATATATGTTTTATAGCAACAATCTCTTCATTAATTTCAGATCTTTTTAATGTGGAATTCAGATGACTTCTGCAGACTGCAGAGATTGTGCATATGGACTAATATCGGTGGATTATAATGATAGAAGTTTGAGTGGCCTTTTATGTTTGAAATGTTCTGAACTAGGCAGTTTGTCATTAATGGTTCATATGTTTTGAATTGTTTCACTACTTACTGGAAAATGTTCAAAACTGTAAATTTAAAATACACTCTAACAGGTGGTGCAGGTGCTGTACAAAGGATATAATTCAATTATAGGTTCATAGGTAGGCACTAGGCTATTGGCCCTAGGGCCTATATAAGCCTAGCCAAAGGTACCCTGGCTTTCACCACCCAAGAAAATTATTTTCCTGTGCCACTGTCGAGCAGAGCCACAGAAGTGATCCCCGGGGTGAATTTCCTATCTCCCATCAGGAACATGAATCACCATACTTTTGTATGGGCCTAAAAATGTGTGCATTTGATATGCTTTGAAAACAGCCCAAAGGTAAAGTTAACCTGCCACTGCCCAGATGCATTCGCTTTGAATGTGGGTTTCAATGCTGTTTCAATCAATGTGAGTTTCAAAAGCAGAGAAGTTTTAATGCTAAGTCTGTTTTCATTGCAAGACTGTTGCGTTGTTTAGTAAATGTGAAATGCGTGCCTCAGTATTTCTGCTATAAAATTTGAAATAAAGGTTGTAAATTAAATCCAAATATCTGTAATCATTGTTGAAGTAAAGCATAAGACAGTATGCATACTGATAGATTTGAACAGTGTCTGTGGAAAATGGGGAGAAATAGCCAAGTAATGGGACACTGGAATGGCTGTGTGTGTATGTGAGGGACTGTGTCGGGGGGGCGGGGCTGTGCGGGGGAGGGGCTGTAGGGTAGGGGCGGGGCTGCATGGGCGGGGCTCTGGGTTTTGCACCCCCCTGCACAAAATCCTGGGGGCTCCCTTGCCTGGGAGGGAGATCTCATTATCCTTTATTTCTTTTTTAACCGTCAGGAGTATTTTATTGCACCTGCTTCTTACGTTCATATTTAGTAAAGTGAGTTTGGATTCTCTTTTTTGTTGAGATACATTAGCTGACAGAGGGAAAAAATCAGTGACTGGACTTAAACAGCCACAAATCTGCTGAAGGAGAGAGAAGTGTAATTTAAAAGGTCTCTGCGCTTGTAGATGAAAGTCTTGATTTTGTTGCTATAGGACACAGTTTTAGCAGGAGAGTTTGTCCAATATCACCTTGACTTCGACAACAGTAAAAAAATGCACTGGTCTGTTTGAACAACTGTGTCATGTAAGGAGGTTTCTATGGCCTTTGAAATGCAAAGTCTAAAGGCTACACCATCCCCCACAGATCAGCAATACAATGAGAAAAAGTAAACAAGAATGCAGGACTGCAGTTGTGGAAAAATACTGGCTCAGAACTAAAAGTGGTTACACAAGAAGAGAACCAAATGTAAGGAAAGGAGACAACTGACTGCTTAAAACAATAAAGGGAACACATTAAAGGAGAAGGTACCAATGGGACTGCTGTGGTCTAAAAAAATGGAGCTATTATAGTGGACAAAGTTGTTTGTTTTAGGCTGCCAAAATAGTTATAATTTACATCAAAATATAGCCCACAGCCTGGTCTTCAAACTCTGCACTTCATTGTTACATACATATCTATTTGCCTGCAGGGACACTTACAGCAAAATAAAAACATAGTAAAGAGACAGTTCAGTGCAGTGAGCCAGTACTGACTGTGCAAAAATAGTAGCTCCGAGATGAAAGTGGTTTAATAACTGTCTGAGGCAAGGAGAAATAAGAAAGGAAAGGGGTGGGGGGGTGGGGGGGTCAAGGGTGACTTCCTTGAAGCCATGCAGTTCCACTAAAGAAAAACAGGATGATATAAGTAATGAGAATAGCTAGTCTAGGAGAACTGAAGAAAATGTAACAGAAAGAAATAATCTGAGTTTATACAGCTAGATATTCTGAAACCATTTCAACTACAGCAGAGTGGCTAGAAACCCCTCATCAATAAGTCACACCTCCTTCCTTTCAATGTGATCATTCCTGATTGACAGTACACTAACCAATTAGATTCATCACCATCACCACTCCAACACTGACTGGCACCTTTGCAAGATGTTAAACTTCTCCCACATTTGCCAACCAGGCCTGCTACAAACCTACATTTTTATACAGCAGTTACTGTCTTGATGACTTTTTGTCTTTAATGATCCTTCCTGGTTTGAGGCTTTGAAAATAATTTCGGAAATGTCTTGTTTTCAGAGTCTGACTTTCATTTTGTGTTTTCTATTAATTGAGGAGCTGTGCTCCAATTATTTTTTAATTAAAGGCTGCAGTAGAAGACAGCAACATTATATAATAAGTTGGAATTATGCTTTTGAGAAATTTCTGAATTCTCATATTAATCTGTATAAATGTGAGAGTGATGTGGTCCTCTTCCCTTTTTGTACATAGTACTGAATTTTAAAGACAGTTATTGGTGCAGCCAAAAACATGCTGAGTTCATTGCACATTGTTTGTGTATTTGTTTTTTCTTTTGCCTTGTTAATCTCTTTGGATACAAAGCACCCATATTAAATTACTGTTACACTCTGGTTGCCTTTTGGGTGATAGATTGTCAGAGAGATCATGATGTAAACATATAAGTACACACATACATGCATACACACACACAATTCACACAGATGGATTACTGGATGCACACATACATGTGTGTGTGTGTGTGTGTGTGTGTGTGTGTGTGTGTGTGTGTGTGTGTGTGTGTGTGTGTGTGTGTGTGTGTGTGTGTGTGTGTGTGTGTGTGTGTGTGTGTGTGTGTGTGTGTGTGTGGGGGGATTAGGCATCTCAGGCTAGAGTAATTTATGTCAACTACATCATTTTCAGTAAGACGCTTGTTATTCTGCAGAGGATGATTTTAAGTAAGTTGACTTCATGAATGCCGTGTCTGGAATGACAGCTTATTGAAAGATTGGGGGCTAAGGAAAAGATAGTGAAGACAGCTGAAATTTAGGCTGGGAATGCTAGTACAACTGCCAGGTTCAGTATATCTCTGATGTGTTTGTACACGTTTTCAGCTGTAGGGTTGCTGGAGTTTGCAGTCAGAGTAGGCTGTCAATGAGAATGTAAAGGCAGGAAAAGGTGCCTTAAAACAAGAAATTTAGTACATCTGACAAATTTAATAACATTTAAGAAATGCTGAAAGGATTTGAAACTAGGAAGAGAAACAAAAGGAAACTTCCTTCTGTGAAAATGCACATGTACCCCAGACACTCGCACACAAGCAAGCATGGATGCAGAAACAAAATCACACACACACACGCACACATGCACACATGCACACGCACACACACACACACAACACACACACACACAAATGCACAAGCATTGAAAATACACAGAGACACACACACACACACACACACACACTAGAACAGATAAACATGCACATACACATGGAAAATATACGCAGACACACACATTCACACACACACGCACGACACACACACACACATGCCCAACACACACACACACACAGACATGCACAAACATATTGAAAATACACACGCACACACACACACACACACACACACACACACACACACACACACACACACACACACACACACACACACACACACACACACACACACACACACACACACACACACACTCCTTAAAACATGCAAGACATGATTATAGGTGCTTGCCTTAGTGAGAACTGTTGGATGTCAGTACTGATGACACATTGCACAAAGTTCTGTGTTTTTGAATTTTCAGGACCCATTCAGAATAAAACTGTAGTCAGAGTACTCCAAGAACATGACAGTGAGAAGAAATTGAGCAATAAACATGCTTTGTTAATTACAACACTGGGGTATGTTGAGCAAAGTATCACAGCATCTATTATATTTGAAGTACAAGTGTACAATAAAATTGATAACAGTTGTGTAAAACAGCCTGTGTTGTAGTTTTGAAGCCCACAAACACACTCACAATAAAATGCATAAAGTTGTGGTTTTGGAGAGGATATGTATGAACATCAGCAGCTGGTAGGTCTGTACAGACATTTCAGCTTCTGCACAAACATCTTAGCTTCTTAAAGTTCAGATTTATTAAAGTACCAATACATGGACATTTAAAAAGAAATATTTGGCATATGTACCAAATTTCTTGTTTTAAGGCACCTTTTCCTGTCTTTACATTACTCATAATTAAAGTAAAACCATGGTAAGATCAAAACCAGGCAACAAGTGCAATAACTATTAATTGAAAGTCATATCAAAAAGATGTGTTTTCGAGATCTCTTAAAGTCATAGGCAATGGGGATTTCCTTCTTTGCCCTGGCAGGAGCGTCCAAAGACATGAACTTGAGTGGACATAATAATAGAATCTGTATGCTTCACGGTGTGTTGTCAGAACTACTAAACGCTCCAAAAGAAAAGATCAGAAGTAACAGGATGGACGACACATGGTATCAACTCCTGAATTTAGGCTGAACCCTTCTTATGTGACTAAGTAAACCAAGACTAACACGTTAGTGATGATGTGTGACTGAACTTAATACCAGTGCAGACTCTGGAGCTCAAATCTAGTGTGATTAAGATAATAATATAAAAAAAAAAAAAAAACATTAGTAAGTGAGTAACAGAACTCTGCTCTGATTGCAGCTGATCAGTCCCTGAATTTGTAAGCCTCATCTACATCTAAATGCATTAGGGTGAAAGGGAGGATACGACACCATGTACAAACATAGGAGTGTGAACAGGAGCATACAACAGTGTGTACAAACATAAGAGTGTGAATGAGAGGATACAACAGCATGTACAAACATAGGAGTGTGAACAGGAGAATAAAAACACAGTGTACAAACAGGAGTGTGAATGGGAGGATACAACGCCGTGTACAAACATAGGAGTATGAATAGGAGGATACAATGGCGTGTACAAACATAGGAGTGTGAATGGGGGGGATACAACACCATGTACAAACATAGGAGTGTGAACAGAAGCATACAACAGTGTGTACAAACATAAGAGTGTGAACGAGAAGGTACAACAGCATGTACAAACATAGGAGTGTGAACAGGAGAATAAAATCACTGTGTACAAACAGGAGTATGAACGGGAGGATACAACGTCATGTACAAACATAGGAGTGTGAATAGGAGGATATAATGGTGTGTACAAACATAGGAGTGTGAATGGGAGGATACAACACCATGTACAAACATAGCAGTGTGAACAGGAAGAAACAAAGGCATGTACAATCCTAGGAATGTCATAAGGTGGAATTGCTTTATAAAGGAAATGCTTCTAAAATTGTAGCACAAGGGCTTAACAACTAATAACACCTGGTACTTTATTGTCAGTGTTTCATTAAAGATTACCCCCAAATTACCATGATCAGCTTGAATTAAAACTTCTGTTATCATAGACATAAATGGGGCACAAGACTTGATTAGTAGAATTCCAAAGTGTGATGATGTGTATTGCCATGGAACTATTTTGGCAGTTTTGAGCTATAGATGATTGATCATCATTTACTGGTAGGTGTATTCCAAATCTACTGCAACAGAATGAACAGTAGACATGTATCCTGATAAAAGAAGAAGTACCAATATGTCATCATCATAGCAGTGATAAGACAGACTATTCCACAAATTAAGCTGTCTCCAAGGATGCATATGCACAGAGAACCTAAAACAGAGCCTTGTTGCAATCAAGAGTTGAAGAAATAAAAAGTGGATAAAAGGATATCATAAAGTATCCTCTAAGGCTGTACAGAAATGTAGAAAGAAAACCAATCCATGACTATGGCTGTGAGATGACAATGTTGTAAATGGTACAAAAGGAGCCCATGGTCTACAGTGCCAGCCTAATAGTGCAGTATGTAAGTCCAGAAAAAGAATGCATCAACTGACCCTTCAGTATTAGGACATCATTAAGGAAAACTGTTTTGGGCCCACCTTCAGTTATTCTTTCTCAGAAAAAAAAGCATGCAGATTAAAATGGATCATAAATGTAATTTCTCTCAAGATGGGAATGAAACAGTTTATGCACATCATTCTCCAGGTATTATTATTGAATAAATAGTTGAAGACTTAGCAGTAATTATCCAAGCCACTGAAATCAAAAAAATAAATGACAATCTGGTATAGGACTGGCTCCAGAGTACTCAGACTTCAGCTGGGGCAGACCACAGAGATATGATTAGGTCTGTGCAACTAGATGGTATATTAAGACAGGTAATACTGCATCTGTTGCCTGTGTTGAATTATCAGAAAGAGACATAGGCTATATGGTCACCAGATGGGTTGATTTTTTTTCCCAAGAGACTTTGCACAATGCTGGGTGAGGAGTTATGGATATGGTCCAGTCCTGGATTATTACTAACCAGCTATTGCAGCCCATACGGTGTCTCCTGGATTAGTGTATAAGGGCAAACACTGTAATCTGCCCTCTCTCTTCACTTTGATTATGTCCCAAAAGGGAGACACATCTTCAATGCCACCTACTGGTGCTGAGCCTGTTTTGGCACAAAGGGGCCACCTTAACAGATGTAGCCTCCTTTAGAGTCCTGTGAATTGCTAAAGCAGGCAGTCATGGTCATGCAGTTGCACATCATCCATGGCAGTGAGTACTGTCTGCAGTGCCATTCGATGAAGAGAGTACCATCACAGCCAAAGTAATTCAAGGTATACAGTTTCTGAACCAGTGGGCCCAAAATCCCTTTTACATCTATGTCACCACCGTGCTGCACCATCAGTTGCAGTTATGTTCTTTAGGCACCAATACTGTGTAAGAAACACCAACATCTGAGCACCTGCTCCCCTTAAGGGGTTCCCCCCTCTATTCAGTATAGCCAGATCCCCCAGTCTTCTTACCATGTAGCAAAATAACTCTTTCGCTTTTCTATCCCATCCCCATTTCCATCTATACTGCTGTTCTTGATCCCTGTCACTGTTTTCCAAACCACTTGTGCAAATGATGACAGATGCGTCCTGCTTACCACTCTGTGTTACCCGGAGGAGGGTGAATAATGTCTAATACATAGCATTTCTAGTCAATGCGCTATACTACACAGCCTATGTGTAGTATTGCATGTAACAGTTTTATTTATTTATTTTATTTTTATATTTGTTAACCAGGTTAGTCTGACTGGGCCCAGAGAGTCCTTTTTCAGGTGAGACGCAAGGAGAAAAGCTCCAGGAAAGTAATTAGCAAAAATAAGAAAAAAAAAATAACAATTCAAGTTGTAAGATACTTAGTACAAAAACAGAGAACGAGAAATATACAACAGGAATATTTAAAAGGCAAAAATAAAGTATTTTGAGAATGCAGTAGCAATATGTTTGAGAAATTTGGTTAGCATTAAGTTATATACAAGGAAATATAGCAATGCCTTTAAATAAAAAATATTTTCTAATATGTAATATACAGTTCAGAGTAACATCATGACATAGTACATCAAAGATGCATTAAATAGCATAGGTATTAACTGCAGAGAGAGTAATATATGTAGACAGTTTAGATAGCAGATACCAGGCAGATATGTTAATTGAGAGAAGGAAAATTCATTAGGTAAATTCCTGACAAGTACAGATCTATGCATGCTGGAAATGAATTTTTAGTTGTTTTTTGAATTCTCCATTTTTGGTAGTGGAGCGAAGGGACAATGGAAGTTTGTTCCATGTGTATGCAATGGAATGACTGTAAAGTATTTTTCCAATATTTTTGTTTGGATTGGTTACCTAAAGTAGATTTTGTTGTGTGCTTCTGAGATCTGGATTGGGTGTGTAGAGTACAAATATGGATGTAAGGGCAGGGTAGGAGTTGAGGCTATTCAGGATGCTATGTGTAATTTGAATTTGTGATATATGAAGCATGTGGGGGAGCTCAGGCCATCCTAAGCTTTTCAGGTATATACAATGATGGGATTTTTAGCTATTACTTGCTGCAAATCTGGCTATCTTATTATAGGTGATTTGTAGTTTGGTTAAGAGATTATTTTGGGGGCTAGTAAGTATGGAAACAACATATAGCAGGGATGGTAAAATTAAATGTTTGGGCTAGTATAGGTCTAGATTTGTTAAGTATATACTTGTTGTGGTACAGAAGACCTAGTTTTTGATTGGAATTATTAATACAGTTTAAGATATGTAGGTCGAATTTTAATTGGTTGTCTATAGTAATGCCAAGCAATTTGGTGTTTGATTAGGTGGTGATAATTGTATTATCTAAGGATGAGACGGTGAAGTTTTCTTTAGCTGGATTGAGGTTTTAGGAAGGAAAAGGAGAAGGTTGGTCCTTTTAGGGATTGAGAAACAGGTTGTTTTCTATTAGCCATTGTTCTACTCGGTGCAGTTATTGTTGAGTTACAGTGTGGAGATTTTGTATCTTGTCAGAGGTGCTAAAATTGTGGAATCATCTGTGTACTGTATTAAGGTAGAGTGGGAGCAGGAGCCATGGAGGTTATTTGTAAATATATTAAAAATTAGGGGGCCCAGGATAGAGCCCTGGGGAACCCTGGTTTTAACAAGATAGAAATGGAAGAAGGATGTCTGCCATCTGACAGATTGATATCTGTTTGAGAGGTAGCTGTTAAACCAAGAGGTAGTGGAGGTAGACAGTTGTAGGCTGGAAAGTTTATTTAGGAGGATGGGATGAGAAACAGTATCAAATGCTTTGGACAGGTCAAAGAATAGAGCTGATATGAGTTTATTATTATCTCTGGCTTGGGCCATATTGTGTGTGAAAGATAGGAGGGCAGTAGTATTACTGTGCAATGGTCGGACACCTTGCTGTGTGGGTGTAATTAGGTTTACCTGTAAGAGGTGGTTTAGTATTTGTCTATGTATACATTTTACCAGTATCTTGGATAAAGATGATAATATGGCAATAAGCCTGTAATTTGTGGGTTCTGTAGAATGTTGTCCCTTATGGAGGGGTATTATGAATAATTATTTCCAAATATTTGGTTCTGTATTTTCTTGGATAGATCTATTGATAAGTATAGATACAGGGTATGCTACAGATCTGGCTGCATGTTTGAGAAATAATGGAGGGAGTTTGTTAGCTGATGGGGAACAGGATTTGAGTTTGTTAAGAAGTGATCTAATGAACGAAGTTGCTATGGGTGCTAAGGAGAATGAGGGAAGAGATGCGGTGGAAGCTGTGGTCTTAATATTGAGAGTGTCTTTTTTTAGGCTTTCCTATTGTTTCAATAAAAAAAGTTGTTAAGTTGCAGTTTCACTTGAAGTTTTGTTAGGGAAGAGGTTTGGTAAAGAGGGGTTTCCTGGAGAAAGTAATTTGTTTGTTGAGTGCCAGAATTTCCTCAGGTTGGAATGTGGGTTGCTCAGAGATTTTTGATACATTTTTTTTGTCCAATAGGACCTGCTTTTTTGTTTGGCTGCAGAGCTGTTTATATAAGTTCAAGTGGAAAGTTGAGTTGTTATTTTTTTCCATGCTCTCCAGGCACTGTATCTGTTGTTCATAAGGGATCACGTTGCCTGGTTTACCCACGGTGCATAATTAGATTTTAGCCTAATTTTTTCTACTGGGACCCAGCTTCCAAGAAGCCTTGTATGCAGTAATGTATGCAGGACAGACCACAGTAATTCATTTAGGGTGACTTAGGGGTAACAGTTTTAGGTTTTTAAGTTTAGAAGACACTTTGAACTGGTGGCTCTTGTGGGAATGGTGTGTTACAACTGACACAGAGAGGTGGTCACTAAGGGAGTTGGAGAGGGTGGAAGGGTTATAGGTTGGGTAGGGGGTGGATGGTAATAATCAGTCAATGACCCAATGGTTAATGAGACTTGTTTTTGTGTGTGAATGGTGTGTGGGTGTTAAGGGATTGGTAGGAGGAAGCCATAAAGGTAACTAGGGTAACAGTATAGTATGGGTTCAGTCAATATTCATATCCCCAAGATGATGGTTTCATAGGGAATGGACATAGAAATGAAAGGAAAGGAAACTGCTTTACATAGATGAATATTTTTTTCAGTTATATAGATTTTCCTGGGGGGCTCTATTTTTGTGTTGATTTAGGTTACAGGTTGCTACAAGTATTTCAGCAGTTGCTTAATCAGCAGGTGAAGGAGAGAGTAGAGGAGAGAGAGAGAGAGAGTGAGAGGGAGAGAGAGTAAGAGGAGAGTACTTCTATCCAGTCTCCAACTTTTTTATAACCAGGGAGCAAAGAATATTATAACACCAGGGCAGAGGAGCATGTGTTGATTAATTTTCAATATTATTGGGTTCATATTTGAAAATCCTAGTGAGAGAGGAATTATTTTTATTGACAATGCTTGGAGGATGCTTTTATTGAAAAATTTTTTTATAGGCTTTGACAAAAATTTTGAGGCTTGTGGATTGTGTTGGAGTTGGGTGCTGTATAAGCAGTAAGTATATTGTTAGTAAAAGGTGTTTGTGGGGGTTGAATAAGGGCCTGTGGGGTAAATATCATCAGATAAGAGTAGTATTGTCATGTGAAATATTTTTGAAATAAAATATTTTGCAAAATAATAATGTTTTGTTTTGATGAGATGTTGGGAATTTTGTAATATAATGATATTGCAATAGTTAAAGTAGGATATAGGAGAAAAGGTGGGAGAGGGACAAAAGGGTGGAGTAGTTATTTGTAAAGTGGGGAGATGGTGAAGAAGAAGGTGAAGAATGAGGTGAAGTGAGATGAAGAGAAACAGAGAGAGAGAAAAAGAGAGAAGAGAGTTAGAAGAGAGAGAGAGAGTATGGTTAAGTTTCAGTGTCAAGAAATTTTAAGGAAAAAAAAAAAATTTATTTGGGAAGAATTTATTCAAGAGGTAGAAGAAGGAGTTTTGGATTGTGAGAAACTTAAAAGAAGTGAAAACAGAAAAGGCTCAAGAGAGAGCAAGAGAGGGAATTAAAGAGAATTTAAGATGATACGGGATATGAGATGATGGAGAGGATGTCTATTGGTTGGGCAAAAGGCAGAGCAAAGCAGGTTTAGCTATAAAGGAAATTACGTCAGGGTGGTTGGGAATGGGGGTAGGGAAGGTGATCAGAATGGGCCCAAGTGCAGAGGGAAGAACAGAGCAGGATGACTCAGAAAACCGGACCAGGATAGCTTCCAAGAAAACAATCAGTAAAACCAAGCTCAGTTATTTCCAGGTCAGTGTGTCATGGTATCTTCCTAATAACTAAAAATTTTGTGCTACTAATCTAGTACAGTGTGGTGACAAGGACCTCCACTTCTATAGGGAAAACATTACAAGTACTGGGCTGTAGGTACATAGGTAAATCTTCTCTAAGAGAAAGAAAGTAGTTTTAAGTACCTGACCTAGGAGTACACTAGGAAGAGAAATGGGGGGACCAGTAGTATGCAAGCTTGCAGTAAAAGGCTACAGCAAGAATGGCTTCAGTTTAGAGGACAGATTAAATACAACTCTAATATACACTAGTTTAGTTGAAAGCACTTTAGCGTTCCACTGATGCAGGATCTCACAGTGCAGGGCAACCAGACAGCCTTTGGTTTACTGCAGTTTGGGCAGGACACAGATAAAATGGTTGCTGAGGGACTGGAAATAAAAAAGGAAAAGTAGGTTAATATTATGCCTGAAGTTTTAAAACACTCAGATTACTAACTAAGAAGATAGAGGGTGCAGGGGAGGGACATTATACTCTGTAAGAAACATCACAATTCTTTGAGCAACGCAAATGCAAGGAAAGCAGAGAAAAAAAAAACACAGGCTAGTTTAATTTTTGTTATCTGTATTCTGATAAATCCACCCTGTGATCAGTTTATATGGACCTGTTTCACACAGGCAACACCTCATTAAATCACACAGAACACATTGGCAGCCTGAATCATTTATCAGGTATGTCTTCCCCTCTTCACTATTTTCTATGTGTATGCCAATTGAACTACTGTAGTGGATGATATTGAAATCCATTACATCCTTCTCTGTGTTGCAAGCCAACCAATGCAGCTATGCCAACAATCTCTCTCTCTCTTTCAGCAGTCTGACTTGAAGGATTGGGCCCTGTCTTCTCACATCCCCAGTTATAAGCCCCCTGGCATTTTGCTAGTCCCACTGTCTGTAGGTTATTGTTAAGCAATCTCCCAAATAAGCTAGCATACCCAGTCTATATCCCCATCTGCTCCTGGGATGTATTCTCTTAGCACAGCTGCTGTACAGCACTTCTTTAAACTGTGTAGAGCACTGTAATAGCCTCTCTCTAAAACATTCAGACTATAATGTCGCAAGACCACAGTTGTGGTGATGTTTTTTATTATAATGTTACAGAGCTTGTAGCACATCAATTATGCTAATAAAGTACTTTCGTTAAAATATTTTTTAACTACACATGTAGTGCAGTGTGATATTCACCCTGCAGTGTGCTATGGAGCCTGTTCCTGGCTATTCACATCTAAGGTAGGATGTGATACATTATGCATATTCTCAGGCAGCTCCATTACAGTCATGCACCCATTGGCTTTTCAGTGTAGTAAGTGGCCTATAGGAATAACAGTGGCACATTGGTGCCATTATTTGTGGTGCATTGCCATGCTATTCTACTGTATGTATACTGGCAGAGGTGCACTACTATGGGTTGTGGGCATGAATCATCCACCCCCTGCCAATATCTCTTGTAGCTCTAGCACACATTGGAATTGGGCTACATAATGCTTCCATGCTGCTTGTTGATGTACGTCACGTGGTTTCTGACACATGACACAGCAAAGTTCAGCTACCATTTACCATTTCAACCTGGCAAGTGACTAAGACTCCTGGAAGTGTTACAGATGGAAGGGCAGCATCATGGTGCAACAGGGAGACAAAGAGCTGCCTTCATCTGTTGCATCTGTGCCACTGGGGGAGCTCTTCATGGGGACTCATATGAGGGCCCCCAGTACAAGATAGATCCCAGACGCTGTCTGGCCAGAGCAGCGAGTGATGCCAGGCCAGTGAGTGATACCAGAAGCATTACCCACTCTGTTGTGCAATGTCCTCATCAGTACATCAACCTGAAGTGGCAACACCCTTACCTTCTACAGCAGTAAGAAGAAGGTAGGAGCCTGAGTAGTACAGTATATATGTCTACCTGATATAATGGGTTTTATAAAGGCAGGTCTTTATTGCACAGCTATAAGCAGTGATTAGTATTCATGGCTATGCTGTGCTCATGTTTTTTTTCTTTCTGTTTTATGTCTTTCAGCATCTGCCAGATGAGGCAAGTACACCTCTCCCGCATCAGTTTATGTATATATAAATGCTGCCAGTAAAATAGTTTCACTTTGCTTTGTGAGTTACACTATGGTCCTTACTACTGCCAGGTATACTTAACAGTGTCCTCATATTGCAGAATGGACTGACCTTGGGTGCAATACAGCAGTTAATGTGTAAGTCTCTGCTGCAGTAACTTTTTAGTTCATAGGTTTATAAGTTCATAGGTTCATACTAGGCTATCTGCCCTAGGGCATTTATAAGCCTAGCCAGAGTGTGTTTGGCTTTCGCCACCCATTTTAAAATAATTTTGCTATGCCCTTTTTCGAGGTTAGTATACTGTGCCTCTGTCTAACAGTGACACAGAAGTGATACCTGGGGTAAACCTACGATCTCCCATCCACTCATTAAGATTCCTCTTGAAGAGAGTCAATGAGGGACTCTGCCTAACCTGGACTGGGATTTTATTCCAGAGTGAAGGGAGCCTCTGGGTTATGAATCTGTCCCTCCAGCATGTCCTATTTATTTCAGTGCTGAGGTTCAAGTCTCGATCGCAGAGCTCGATGGGATTTGGATTTTCTGAGGTGCAGCATGTCCATTAATTCCGGGTTGGACATGGCTTTATACATCAGGCACAGATCGCCTCTGAGCAGGCGGTATGCCACTGAGTAGAGCTGGAGTTTCTTTAACCGGGCAGCATATGGCATCTGTTTGAGCCCTTTGATCCTCTTGGTGAGGTACTTTTGGGGTCTTTCCAGTTGCTGCAGGTGTCTGGTAAGGTACATCCCAAAAGGGCATTGTACTCAATTATGGGCCTGATGAGGGATGAGTAAAGAGGCACGATGACCTCCCTGATCTAGATGTGAATCCCTTCATGATTAGGTGGGCTATATAAAATGTTTTTCTAACCACTTTGACCACGTGGTTGTCAAATGAGAGACTGCTATCAACTTGGGTCCCCAGGTCCCTAATTACTTCTTCAGTACTTAATGGATTACCACCTATGTGGTAATTTGTGGGCACTTTGTTTTTGCCAAAGGGGATGACTATACACTTTTTGGCGTTTAGCTTGAGGCCATGGCTCTGGCACCAGTTGTCTGTTTCTATGAGGCCCTTTTGGAGGATGCTTGTGACTGCTGGAGTGTCGATTATGGCGCCCAGTTTGCAGTCATCTGCAAACTTGGTCAGCCACAGTCCTTCCATGTTGGCCTGTACCTTTGAGAAATATATACCAAACAAGAGAGGTCCCAGGACTGAGCTTGTGGGATGCCACTTGTAACTGGTTTGGAGTCTGACATGGCTCCAGCAATTCTAACCATGTGGGTTCTGTCCTTGAGCCAGTTTGCAACCCATCTAGTGACATAGGGGTTTATATTTAAGCTGATGAGCTTATCTATAATGCCTGAGTGGGGTATTGTATCGAAGGCTTTTACGAGGTCCAGGTAGGCTGTGTGGACCACCTTCCCCTCGTCAATGGCCTTAGTGACTGTTTCAAAGAAATCAACCAGGTTTAAGAGGCAGGATCTGCCCTTAACAAAGCCAAACTGGATAGGATCCAGTGTCTGTAGGTCCCCAATATCTTTATTTATGAGGTCCATGATGATCCTTTCCATAGCTTTGCAGACCAAGCTAGTCAGCCTTATGGGGTGATAGTTTCCAGGATCCGTTGAGGCACCACCTTTGTGGAGAGGGACCACTGTTGCTGTACGCCACTCTTTGGGTACATATCCTGTAGTAAGGCTGAGATTGAACAGTAGTTTTATGTTTGGGTTTAGCTCTTCTTGGAGTTCATGTAGGATGCAGCCTGGGACACCGTCTGGTCCCATTGATGCTGTGTTTTTAGCTTTGGAGAGGGCAGCTCTTACCTGAGCATCTGAGATGTCAGGGGGGCAGCACTCTGCTGGGATAGATATTTGCCATTTTGGTGGGGAGGTTTGCGCTGAACCTGTCAGCTAGGATGTTGGCAATGTCTGTGGGTTTTGTCATTTTGGACTAATTCTGAGCATATCTGAGAATTCCCACCCAGGTTTCTAACATAACTAAAAAAAGCCTTGTAATTATCCTTAGTGTCCTGTGCAATTTTTCTCTCGAAGCTGGCCTTAGACAATTTTATGAGTGCCCGTAGTTTTTTGTTAATACTGATCAGAGATGCCTTCCCTTTTTGGGATTTTGCTCTATCATGTAGTAGCTACCTCCTTCTATTGTATAGTTTGTTTATGGCTGGTGTCCACCAGACAGGATGTCTGCCTTTGGAGGATTGGGACTTGGTTTTATTTGGGATTGCATGATCCATGCATTCCTGAAGGTGTTCATAGAATGCGTTTATAAAGAATTCTGCGGTCTGGGCCATATTTTCCACAGGCCCGGGGGCTTTAAGGATTCCACCTCGGTTTTGAGGAGTGTGAAATTTGCATTAGAGAAGTTTTTCACTGTGGTATTCAGGGCCTGATCTTTCCAATAAGGGATACACTTTTGGTCTGGAGCATAGAGTCCTCATGTTGGTAATGATCAGGTCCAGTATGTTATCCAGTGGTAACAAGTTGTTCCATAGCATTTGAGTTTATAAATTCTAGGAACCTTTGTTGGCTAGAGTAATGCTCCCAGTCTATGTCTGGAATATAATGGTGTTTGGAGAGACCTTCATATTTTCCAGTGTTCTCAGGAAGGCCGAGTGGGGTTCCTGGGTTTGGGAGGGTGGTCTGTAGCAGGCTATAAACTGGAAGGCTGTTTTACCCACTGTTAGTTGCACATGGATAGTCTCTGATGCTTCGTGCTGTGCCACCAACCTGGAGGTGTGGGTATCTTTGACGAATATTGATACTTTCCCTCCTTTTGTGGTTCAGTCCAAGTTTTGGGGCCGAAAAGCATGGTATGAGGTATAACCTGGTAGTGCTGGGGTGCTCTCGGGAGCCTTGAACCAGGTTTCTGTTACTGCACAGATATCAATGTTCTGCATGCTAAGGAGAGTTTCGAGTGCATGCATCTTGAGGTTTAGACTTCTGGCGTTGAGTAGCATTACTCTTAGTTTCTTATCCCTTGTGATACCTATGGAGGTGGGTTTGTCTTTTGAGCCTTGCCTAAAAAAGGCACTATGGGGGTAGCAAGATCCTTTGCCAATATCCGAAAGCCCAGGGGTGACAGGTGCAAGCCGTCCCTAGTGAAGCATCGTGGCTTGTCAAGCATGTCATCCCAGGCTGACAGGCATTGATCCCCTTTGAATGACACCAATACTTAAGCCAATTGTTGAAATTGATAATCTTGTCTTCATATTGTGGCATCATTCTTGGTGAGGGTAAGATGCTACTCAAGGTCAGGGTCATACCAGCCTGGGCTACATGCTCAGAGAGCTCCTCTATGTCTCTTTTCATGTAGTCCAGGGAGGTACGTCTCAGGTCATTCACACCAGCATGGACAATGACTGAGTCATATTTGTACTTGCCTTGGAGTGACCTGAGTGCTTGTGTTATGTGGCAGATCCTAGCACCCGACAGGCAGCTCAGTGTGACCTTCTCCTTGTTCAGCCTGGTGAGCGGGATGTCAATGTGCGTGACAATAGAGTCACCTATTACAAGTGTATCAGGTGTGTTGTTTAGCCTTAAGGGCTGTGACTGTTTGGCACACTGGCTTTGTGAGCTATGTGTTGTATGTGTTTTGTTTTGGGGTAGCGGTTGCTTGGTTGTCTGCTTTGGAGGTCTCTGCTGCTTAGGCAGATTTTTATTTAGAGCCTCCAAGTATGTTTTTGTGTGTTTATGTGTTTGGTTTGCTGTCATGGTAGGTCTATGTGAGACTGGAATTGTAGTGAGTGTGGTTTCCTTCTCCTCCTGACTGGTTATGCCAGTACTGAGTTGAGAGAGCTTAGCCTCCAGTATGGCTATATGGTTGCATCTCTCACATGTGTTGGAATTTGTTGGCAGGAGGAGAGGGTTGTCTGTGTACATGAGGCAGTTGTAACATTGCCTCAAGATTCCCAGATTCACCAGCTGGACTGGAGAGGAGATTGACAACTGACCTTTGGACATGCTAGAATAGTATTGGGAATTCCTTTATAATTGAAAAAAAAGGGCTAATGGGGAACAAGGTACTCAAGGGGAGTTTGTGAGGGTGTAGTGCTTTTAATTTTTTAGTGCTGACTTATATAATTGCTTTAGTGGGCAAGTGTCAGGTAACTTAAATGCAATGTGTTACAGGTAACTTAAATGCAAAAACAACAAACAGTAATTTTCTTTCAAGTGAAATAAGGAAATAAGTACAGTAAGCAATGCAAGTATCACTAGGGATCTGCAGAAGCGCTAAAAAGCCATGTTTTAGGTGGAATTAGCATTTCAGGGAAATAACAGCAAACAAACAACAAGCATACAAACAAAGCTAGATTCAGCAGGCCTGGATCTAGTCTATGCTACAGCAAACAAGGTGTACCAATTTCAGTAAGAAACAGTTCAAATATGCAGGCACTATAAGCCTTTAACCAGAAATTCCCAGCTCAGAAGGGCAGAATCTAGCCTCTCCTCCCACAAGAGTGCAGACCACGAACCTTCTTAATGTAAAATAACTGGCCTGAAGCCCAAGTGCTTAAACCAGAATTAATATACTTTTGGAATAACAGACACTGAGCCCTCAGTCAGCAGTTCCCAACTTAGAAGGATGTAAGCTACCTGTCCTGCCACCACAGTGCAGGCCACAAACCTTCCTAATGTAAAACAACTGGTCTGAAGCCCAAGTGCTTAATCCAAAAGACTTAGAATGATAGCTACACTTTAATCAAGTTACTACCAAGCAGTAATAAATACAATTGAATGCTTTAAAGAATGCCTGCATTAGTGCTCAATTTATACAAACAAAGCTAGATTCAGCAGGCCTACATGTAGTCTATGCTACAGCAAACAAGGTGTACCAATTTCAGTAAGAAGCAGTTCAGATATGCAGGCACTATAAGCCTTTAACCAGAAATTCCCAGCTCAGAAGGGCAGTGTCCAGCCTCTCCTCCCACATGAGTGCAGGCCACGAACCCTTATAATGTAAAATAACTGGCCTGAAGCCCAAGTGCTTAAACCAGAACTAATATACTTTTGGAATAATAGACACTGAGCCCTCAATCAGCAGTTCCCAACTTAGAAGGATGTACGCTACCTGCTCTGCCACCACAGTGCAGACCACAAACCTTCTTAATGTAAAACAACTGGTCTGAAGCCCAAGTGCTTAAACTAAAAGGCTTAGAATGAGATACACCAAGCAATAATAAATACAATTGAGTAGATGACGCAAAAGCAAAATAAAGTAGGAAGAAACACAAATACAGTAAAAGCAGATACATTTTTTTTTTCAGAAAAGTAGCAAAAACAGTAGTAAAAACAATTCACATGCAGTGTAAGCTGGCACACTTGAGTATGTAGCAATATTAGTCCACACACAGTTTGAAAAAATGTAATTAAATTAAAAAGGACTAAAAGCAAGTGCAGAAAGGGTTTATTAGGTAGAATGCGGTAAAGAGATGGGACTGGGGGAGTGTCCTAAATCAAATCTACAGTGGGGGCACTGCAAAAGCCACCAAATTTAAACTACAACCAAGAACAGTGAGGGGGGTTGGGGAAACTAGTTTCAACAGAGATGTGAGGAATCAGAGTGCAAATTATAAAACCAAAAAAATATATACTGATCTCTGTATATTTGCAGAACAGTAAGACAACAGATATCTAAGCAACAATTTATCTCTATAATACAGAATAATACAGAAAAATATACTCAACTCTATATATTTGCAGATAGTCTTGTAAGGCTGTCTCTCAACACACAGGTTCCACTTTAAAATGTTAAAAGAGGAAAAGGCAAAATAAGGTAATAAAGTAGGAATAAACACAAATGCAATAAGACAGATGATTTTTTTTTAAGATGGAGGAAACAGAGCAGATTAAGATACTATAGGGGAATGCCCTTCCCAAGTGCTCTCTCTGTACACTGCAGAGTTGATGGGACTGGTAAGAGTATCCAAAATCAAAATATGATCTCACTGTACTCAGCTGAGTGAGCGAATGAGATGGGTCCGGGAGGAGTGTGCAAAAAGTGATTTACAGCAGGGGCAGGCAGTTCCAAAGTCACCCAAGATTAACCCCACAACAAGAAACAGGGAGGGGGGGTTGCGGAACTACTGCAGAGATTCAGAGAAACACACAATATTTACTGAATGCAAGACACACAATATTTACTCACTCAAATCTTAAATAAGTGCAGAAAATATACTTAAATCAACTTATATCCAGTTGATGTATGCAGAGAAGTCTCAGTAGCCAGCAACTCGATTTAAAGTGATCACCATCAAGTCACCATGTCACCATCATGTCGCCATCAAGTGTCTCTTACCCATGTAACCACTATGCAGGTACTGTAGACATCCCTTATCAGTTTGATGCATCATACTGTGAGATTGCCCTGTCCACTACCCATGACTGTGCCAAGCACACCTGGCATACCATGAGTATGGGCATGGGTATTTCAGGCTGTCATGTAACTAAGCACGTGTTTTAATATTTGTCAGGGTACAGTCTTACCACTAGATGCCACATGTAAATTCCTTTTGGTATTCCAAGTTTTGCTTGACCCTGTGACATGCATCCCAACATTTGCTACACTGTGTATGCTATCTATTACTACATGGTTACTTCCTCAGGCTGTGCAATTCATTTGTACAGTTTATTTGTATCATTCTAGCTTTGATGCCAGTTGCACTCAAATCAGATGACAGTCATACAATGTGACACTGTTCTGGAGAGTGGTGACATGGTACCGCCCATCTTACCCAATTACGTACTCTACTTAGTTCTGTGATTGGTCTTCTCTTGGCCTGTATTACAGAGAAGTGCAGCATACCACACTGGCCATAGTTTTTATTTGTTTCCTTTCATCATCATCTTCTTTATTTTATTATTTTTCATTTGATGTTTTGTTTCTTCCCATTTATATTTATGCTTTCTGCAGTGATGTTTCTGGAATAGGATGTGGTGTGACCACATCCACCATGCCTGGAATCAGCTTCTCCACCAACTGCAGGGTCCTCAGAATTCTTCATCGCGAGGCAATAAAGATAATCCAGTGTGTGTGTGTGTGTGCGTTTGTGTGTGTGTGCGTGTGTGTGTGTGTGTGTGTGTGTGTGCATGTGTGTGAATTTGTGTGTGTGTGTGTGTGTGTGTGTGTGTGTGTGTGTGTGTGTGTGTGTGTGTGTGTGTGTGTGTGTGTGTGAATTTGTGTGTGTGTGTGTGTGTGTGTGTGTGTGTGTGTGTGTGTGTGTGTGTGTGTGTGTGTGTGTGTGTGAATGTGTGTGTGTGTGAATGTGTGTGTGTGTGTGTGTGTGTGTGAATGTGAATGTGAGAATGTGTGTGTGTGTGTGTGTGTGTGTGTGTGTGTGTGTGTGTGTGTGTGTGCATCTGTGTGTGAATGTGTGTGTGTGAATGTGTGTGTGTGTGTGTGTGTGTGTGTGTGTGTGTGTGTGTGTGTGTGTGTGTGTGTGTGTGTGTGTGTGTGAGTTGGGGGGGGCTAGAGGGATCAATGGTGGCTTTTGTTTCAACTTCCCTAATCAGGCAGCCATATGTGATCATTACTGGGCGTCCTGCTTCATTACCTAGTTTGACGTAGACAAGCTGCTGTGGTCTCTAGTGGATTAATGAGTGGACACATGGACTGGCTACCCTGCAGCACATCCTTGTGCAACTTGTAGAGCCACATATTCGCATGGCCCCAACCAACAGGCTACAAGTGGCTGGGCCTAGTCATGTAGATGACTGACTTCTGTTTGGCTTCCCCAGTGTGCAGACTGGTAGGCAGTCCTTGCCCAGCCCTATCCCTCCTTTGTGATTTTCCCTTTTCTTGTGTGTCATTTCCTTCCTCAGTTTATTGTCCAGTCCTATACTTTTATTTGCCCTCCATTTAAATCAGTATCTCTTCTCTCTGCCTTTGTTTGTTATGTCTGTTTGTTGGCTTCGATTGATACTCCTATACCTTTTTTTTCTACCCTCACTTTCTCCATGCTACCTTCATCCCTCTATACTTAAATATTTAGAATACTAGCTGTGTGTTCTCTAAAAAAAATAATAATAATAAAAAAGGTAACCGTCCTGCCCTTCATATCCCACAACAATTCTTCCCTTTACCTTGTCCTTCTTTGTGTTTGCCTGCTTGCTCTCTGCCCTTTCTGACTGTCCTAGTTACTCATTCCCTTTCTATTTATAATATAAATATAGTAGGGACTTTTCTTTGTAGAAATAGTCTGGATGTGCCTGTGCCGTAAAGGAGTAACACCTTGATGTGAGTGCATCTGCTTATTATGTCAGGTATGCTATCTGCTCACTAATAGGTCCAGGTCATGAGATGCTCAGTAGCTTGACCCATATCTCTCTGCAGTGGCTGCTATATTTTTGAACTAATAGTTTACGTATGCAACACTAGGAATGCCACGTCTGCACTAAGTTGGGGCTACTGCATACTTAATCTGTGTCAGGTTGCATCATACAGCTTTGACCACACTAGTTTTTGTACTGTGGTCACATTACCATTTTCTTCTCAATCCTGGCTGCACTCTATATTTAGAAGTTCTTAGAAAACGATGGAACCATGAAGAATAAAATTCTTTAATATTGTTCTGTAAATAACAAGCGCTTTCACATCTTGTAATACACGCTTCCTCAGGTTTAACTAAAAACAATTCTAGCAGCAATATATATATATATATATATATATATATAAACCACATGCTCAAATCAATCAGTAAAAGAGCTGATTATTCTTCGTGGTGGTCCTGTTCCATTGTTTTCTAAGATTTACCTTGGCTTCTTTGTGGAAACAGACCTTTGGCGGGTAGTACTTTCCCTGTTTTTTCGAGCATATTTAGAAGTTACAAAGGTATCTAATGCAGAGGGAAATTAGCTTGTTGCATGGCCACTTGTTTGTCTTTTTGGCTTTTCCTGGTTAGGGGTCGCCACAGCGAAACTGCGGTCCACTAATGATTGGAAGTAGATTTTTTTTATGGTGTTGAGTTGCCAGCCCAACGCCCAACCTTCAGCAAAGGCACGCCCCTTTCACGCATGTCTTTCGAAGGCCACTCAACCGTGGGGAGGGCATGCAGACTCCACACAGAAGGCACTCAAGCTGAGAATCGAACAGGAGAACCTCTTGCTGTGAGACAACAATGCTACCGCTGCACCACCACGGCATAACTATGAACAAACTATATTGTATTAAAAGTGGGAAAAATTAACACTGAAAATAAAAATAGCAGCAAAGCCTGAACTCAGCACAGTACCAAGAAGAAGAACAAAACAGTTTCTGGTTCATATGTTGACAAACCATGAGGCAATTAGAAACTTAGACAGTACACGAGAATAATTAAATATAAACTTCATCATTTAACATAAGAAATAAGCTATGAATATCCTTCAGTCATGATGACAAGGATATAAAAGTAAAACAAAGTATCAGTAACAGCTCTGACAGCTGAAATCATTTACCTAGCATGTAAACTGAATTTTTACTCTTACAGGAACCCAGTGAAGAGAAATATTGGTTACTCGGTTAGCTAATATCAAAGCATATCAGATATACTCTGAAGAGTATTAACCTGATAAATAACAGTGGAGTTATATCATGAATGTGAGTCAGCCAGCAAAGCTGGAATAGGACAGTTAATGTTAATGAACACATAAATAATGAGTAGATACTTATTTATGTATATTATATAACTCACCAATTATAATCCTGCTAATGTAGACACAAAACTATGAAAACTTTTTTGAAATCGGTTGAGCATGAAAAGACATGTAGATTCAGACGTATAACAGAAAAGCAAAATCTTCATCTCATTTCCAAACTCTTTTCCAAGTTGTCAACTGACATAATTTCCCTGTAACAAAAGAAATTAAATCAGAGAGCAAATTGGTCCAGGAAATTATTTTCTAACCCATTTTCTGTTTCATGAGTATTATTCCAGATGAGCTTCTCTTCTCCAGCTGAAAAATGATGGATGACCAGTAACTCAATTTGCAATTTAATATTTGTATTGATTACAATATAAACATATTTCAAGTGCCTGTCTTCTCAGTGCAATTTCATGTGGAAAATCAGTAGTGAAGTGTGAAAGATTCCCATTCCATTTAAATAAATACTGCTTAAGGTAGCTTGGTTTGTTACAGGGTTGGAAATGTTCTTTATGCATGTGTTGTATGCATGACAAATTATCTAAAATTTTTCATGACCTTGCAATGTAGGGAAAAAAACTAAACTAAAATAATAAAGGAAAAACCAGCACAGGCAACCATGGACTTCACAAGATGCCACTGTAATCTTTAAAACTGCAAATTTATTGTGCACTGATAAAAACGGTGAGTGCTTTCACTATAGCTTCATCAGACCTTTACCAACAGAGGAAGTTGGTCTGCTTTTATATAAGAGTAATCAATCAATTAAACTTAATTAGCTGTAATTAAAGCAGCATCATGATGTTAAAACACTATCGAAGCATCTAAAAAATAGTAATAACATCATTTAAACAATGAATTGCAATTACAAACCTGGAGGGGCACATACACAAAATGGGAATTATATATAGAATATAAGAAATGCATCTAAGAAGTACGCAATCATCCCCTTGTAGAAGCATTCTATAAACTTGTATAGAATATGTATAAGAAATATCAAGAGGACATTTTTTCTCATAGATACAAGATGACTAGATATAATTTAACCTATAATGAATGTAAAGCTTTAAGTAGGTTGCAGGCTGATAAGAATATAATTATCAGACCTGTGGATAAAGGTGGCCCTGTAGTCATCATGGACTATGTTGACTATGTGAGGACCATGAGAGAGATGTTGAGTGATAAAAGTTATTATAGAATTATTGATATGCAAGATGTGTCACTACTCATACAGCGTATACAAGCTACACTGGATGACTTAATCTGAAGCCATGTTATTACCAATGAGTTATTTGAATATTTATTAGTTGAGTGTCCAATGATACCAACAATTAATGGTCTCCCTAAAATTTATAAAAATGGGAAAAATCCCCCCATGAGATCAATTGTTTCAGGCAGAGGTTGGTGTACCCAGCCATTTTATGTCCATTTGGAAGGAATGCTGCAACCTGTTTTGGACAAGAATGAGATAGTGTTGAAAGACACAAAGCAGTTTCTATTGGACCTATATAGCTTTATTGATAGAGCTGATTTGGACTCTAGGGCTATTTTTGTAACTTTGGATGTACAGTCCCTGTTCACGGTTATTCCCAATGATAAAGGGGTTACCACCATACAGCAATACTTGTTGAAGCATAGTGATTACAACAACAAACAAAGAGACTTGATAAGTCTACATTTGGAAGTTGTGTTGGAGAATAACATCTTTGTGTTTGATGATGTCATTTATCTACAACTTGATGGCGTAGCTATGTGCACTTCATGTGCCAATAGCTATGCCAATATGGTTTTAGCTCATTGGGAGGAAGATAGCTTATTTGTTTTGGATGAGTATAGACAGTTTGCTCCATTCTATCGACATTTTGTTGAAGATTTTTTTTTTGTCTAGACAGGATGTGATTACAGTCTGGAAAGATTCATCCATAAGATGAATTGTATGACTGAGTTTTTGAAGTTTACCATGACTCATTCACAAAATAAAATCTCCTACCTTGATATATATGTTGAAAGATTGAATGGTGGATTAGTTAATACTGGAGTCTTTAGGAAACAATGTTATAGAAATACTTTGCTTCACAGAGAGAGCATGCATCTGCAATATATTTTTAAGAACATCATAAGGGGTCAAGGGATGCGAGCTTCTAGACTCCACGCATCTGATGAAGGATTTATGAATGAGTTACATTCATTAAAGAAGAGATTGTATAAACATGGGTACAGTGAAGTAGAGGTGAACACAGGGCTTAGTGACATTGATACATTAAGACAAGATAGGGCCACTCCCTACTTCTCCAACATGGTTAGTGGAGAGTCGAGTAGAACAGTTACCTTCCAGTTTGATATCAGGCTACCTATGTTTTTTCTGCTGATAATAAATTTATTTTGGAAATTATTAACAAGCATTGGGGGGTTTTGACCACCAACGATGAGATTCGAGCATTGGCTGGTGACAAACCAAAGTATGTTTATAAGAATAAATCCAATTTGAAGAATATGTTATGTTATCGCATGTGTCGTAAAGATACTGAGGTAGTGAATGTTTTTGGTTCATTTACATGTGGTCGATGCAATTTTTGTTCCTATATTGAAATGAGTGACAGTTTTATACATCCAGAGACAAAACAGATGTACAAGTTTCAAGTTTTAGCTAATTGTAATACTGCACATGTACTCTATTTAGCTGTTTGTGATTGCTGTGGATCATTCTATGTTGGGAAAACCAACATGAGTTAAAAATCAGGATTAGGGAGCATTTATATGCCATTAGGATTGATTCATCAACCAATGCTTTAGCTAAACATGTCAAAATCAATGGCAATGAACATCAGTTCAAGTTCAGGGTTATAGAAGTTATTAAGCCAATTATACGTGGAGGAGATGTTAGGAATGGGACTGAAAAGAGGGAGATGGGATGGATTATGAGATGAAGCGCTGACTGTGCGAAGGGACTCAATGAGAGAGCTTCATTGAGACCGGTATTGAAAGCAAGGGGATGTAAGGTTAGGCGATAGTAACAGCATGTCTCTGCCACCCCATTTTTTACATGTATTTTTTACATGTATATTCAACTTCCTCTGTTTGTAAAGGTCTGATGAAGCTATAGTGAAAGCGCTCACCGTTTTTATCAGTGCACAATAAATTTGCAGTTTTAAAGATTACAGTGGCATCTTGTGAAGTCCGTGATTGCCTGTGCTGGTTTTTCCTTTGTTGTTGGATTTATAGCATTTATAATAGCAGCGCAAGGCATTTACTTTGTTTGTTGCAACTTTTGTTGTTTTGTTTTTATAAAATAAAATAATAGTAAGAAAAAAAAACAATAAGTTAAATTTTGTTTTTTTCAAAGGGCAGGGATAGACAACTTCTTCTGAACAGTTTAAAAAATTATGATGTCTACTCTTGCTAAATGTTCAAGTGTCAGATAGACAAACTATAAGGGATATAGAAATATAGGATGCCGGGATATGCACGTATAAGTAAATTAAAAATATTTGTCATTAATTGCTGTCTATAAATATGCTCATTTTTTTCTTCAAAAAATCCTGTCAGGAAAGGAAAAAGAATGGGTTTAATGTCAGTGATACATTCGAAGAAGCATGTTTGAATGCCAGTCTTCAGCAGCTGTATTGGCAGTTGCCTGTCCTTGCCTAAAGTATCCTTTTTAAATCAGACTACTTTACCAACCAATAGCAGTGATGTCTTAAAGGATTTTAATATCTATGTTAGACTAGAGTACTGCTTATTTTTGTGACATCTCCTGCATTAAAGGGCCTTACTCTCTCCTTATCTAATATTCTATTCAAGTCTTTTAGTGTTAGTTTAATTTCACTAAAATCAGTCAAAACCATAGACAGTGCTTCATGAATAGGTAAAAGGGCCACTGTAAGACTAGATAATCATAGAATTGTATCAGACTTGCTTTTAGTAGTAGTATATTTTCTTCTTATTCTTGGACATTGCTGAATTATTGTTTCATTTTTTTTACTCTCATGTTCCTTTTAGGCATCAAAGGAGGCAATACTTGCTGTTTCCTAATGGGACCCCATCATTTCTAATTGTTCAGTTGGTAATATTTTAAATAAAACTGTGCTGAACAAATGTTGCAAAATAAATTACCAAAAAGGTGAAATGATCAATATTGTAACACAAGATATTATATATTATTCATAGGTTCATAGGTAGGTACTAGGCTATCTGCCCAAGGGCATTTATAAGCCTAGCCAGAATGTGTTGGCTTTTGCCTCCCTTTTAAATTAGTTTCCTGGGCCTCTGTCTAGCAGGGCCACTGAAGTGATCCCAGGGGTAAATTTACAATTTCCCATCCACTCACCAAATTTCTCTTGAAGAGAGTCTCTGAGGGGCTCTGCCCAACATAAACTGGGATTCTATTCCAGAGCGATGTAAGTCTCTAGGACAGGAATGTATCCCTCCAGCATGTCCTGTTTATTGTTGTGCTGAGGTTTAGTTCACTGGAATGTGTGGATCTAAGAGATTTGGTTTTCTTGAGGTGGGGCATGTCCATTAATTCCGGGTTGGACATGGCCTTATAAGTCAGGCAGAGGTCACCTCTGAGCAGGCGGTAAGCAACCGAGTAGAGCTGGAGTTTCTTTAGTCAAGCTGCATAGGGCATCTCTTTGAGGTCCATGATCCTGTTGGTGAGGTACTTCTGTGGTCTTTCCAGCTGTTGCAGGTGTCGAGTAAGGTACATTCCAAATTGGTCATTGTACTCTATTATGAGCCTAATAAGTGATGAGTAGAGGGGCACAATGACCTCTCTTGATCTAGAGGTGAACTCTTTTGTGATTAGGTGGGCTACATTGAAGGAATTTTATCAAAGGAGAGGTTGCTATCTACTTTGGTCCCCAGGTCCCTAATTACATCTTCCGTACTTAATGGATTACCACCTATATGATAATTCGTGGACACTTTGTTTTTCCCAAAGGGGATGACTATGCATTTTTTGGCATTCAGCTTGAGGCCATGGTTTTGACACCAGTTATCTGTCTCTGTAAGACCCTTCTGGAGAATGTCTGTGTCAGCCGGAGAGTCGATTATGGTCCCCAGTTTGCAGTCATCTGTGAACTTGGTCAGCCATAGTCATCCCATGCTTGCCTGTACCTCAGAGAAGTATATACCAAACAAGAGGGGTCCCAGGACTGAGCGCTGTGTGATGCCACTTGTAACTTGTTTAGAGCTGGACATGGCACCCGCAACTCTGACCATGTGTGTTCTGTCCGTGAGCCAGTTGGCCACCCATCTCATAACATAGGGATTAATGTTCAAGCTGGTGAGCTTATCTATGATGCCAGAGTGGGGAATAGTGTCGAAGGCCTTAGCTAGGTCCAGGTAGGCTGTGTGGACTACCTTTCCTTCATCTATGGCCTTGGTAACTGTTTCAAAGAAGTCAACTAGGTTTAGAAGGCAGGATCTGCCTTTAACAAAGCCGAATTGGGTAGGGTCCAGTGTCTGGAGGTTCCCAATGTCTCTGTTTATGAGTTCCATGATGATTCGCTCCATAGCTTTGCAGACCAGGCTAGTCAGGCTTATAGGGTGATAGTTCCCAGGTTCTGTTGTGGCACCACCTTTGTGGAGCAGGATGACTGTTGCTGTATGCCATTCTTTGGGTACATAGCCTGTGGTAAGGCTGAGTCTGAACAGTGAATTTAGGTGAGGGTTTAGTTCCTTTTGGAGCTCGTGTAAGACGCAGCCTGGGACACCATCCAGTTCCATTGATGCTGTGTTCTTAGCTTTGGAGAGGGCTGTTTTTACCTGTGTGTCCATGATTACTAGAGCTCTGCATTCTTCTGGGATGGGGATAAGGGGGGTGAAGTTTGCACTGAACTTGTCAGCCAGGATGTTGGCAATGACAGTTGGTTCAGTGTATTTTTTGCCATTTTACACTAGCTCAGAGCATATCTGAGAGTTGCCACCTAGATTTTTGACATAGCTAAAGAAGGCTTTTTGGTTATCTTTAGAGTCCTTGGCAATTTTTCTTTCGAAACTGGCCTTGGATGATTTTATGAGGGATCGTAGTTTCTTGCTAATATTGATCAGTGATGCTTTTCTTTTTGGGATTTTGCTCTAGCATGTATTAGTTTCCTCCTTCTGTTGTATAGCTTATTTATGGCTGGGGACCACCAGACTGGTTTCCTCTTTTTGGAGGAGTGAGTCTTGGTTTTACTTGGGATGGCTCGATCCATGCATCCCTGTAGATGCTCATAGAATGCACTTGTAAAGGATTCTGCGGTTTGGGCAGAACTATTCTTTAGCAAGGGGGCTTTGAAACTTTCCACCTCAGTCTTGAGAAGTGTGAAGTTGGCTTTTGAAAAGTTTTTCACAGTGGTTTCCTTGACTGGGGGTGGAGGCGGGATGTGTATGTCCAGTGTGATTTGTTTATGATCTGATCTTACCAGCGAGGGGTTTACCTCTGGTGTGGAGCACTGATCCCCCATGTTGGTGATGATCAGTTCCAGTATGTTGTCACCTCTTGTGAGCATGGTGACCAGCTGTTCCAGGGTGTTCGAGTTTATAAACTCTAGGAAGCATTCGGCAAAGGAGTATGTACTTGAGTAGTTATCCCAGTCAATGTTTGGGTAGTTGAAATCTCCCAATATTATGGTGTTAGGTAGGACCTTTATATTTTCCAATGTTCTCAGAAATGCTGAGTGGGGGTCCTGAGACAAGGTAGGTAATCTGTAGCATGCTACAATCTGAAAAGCAGCTTTGCCCACTGTTAGTTGCACATGAATGGTCACAGAGGCCTCGTGCTGTGTTACTAACCTGGAGGTGTGGGTATCCTTTATGAAAATGGATACACCCCCTCCTTTTGTATTTCGGTCTGGGTTCTGGGGCTGAAAGGTATGGTATGAGTTGTAGCCTGGTAGTGCTGGGGTGCACTCTGGAGCTTTGAACCAGGTTTCAGTTACTGCACAGATATCGATTTGCTCCATGCTAAGGAGTGCCTCAAGTGCGTGCAGTTTGAGGTTTAGACTTCTGGCATTGAGTAGCATTACCCTCAGTTTCTGGTTTCTTGTGTTGTTTATGGAGCTGGGTTTGTCTTTTGAGCCTTGCCTAAAAAAGGCACTGTGGGGGTGGCAAGAGCCTTGGCCAGTATTTGAAAGGCTATGGGTGACAGGTGCAAGTATATTTCATAAATTCAATTCATGATTAATGTCAACAACTTTGAAATTTGCTTAGTTTCTGGTGTCATTCCAAGGGGATCCAGTACCCGACAGTCTGGGAGGACATGATTGACAGACCGCAATGCTTTGCCAGATATGGCCTTCATCTGTCTTGTGTCAGCTTCAGGCTTCTGGAAAAGGATCTTTGCCAGTGTCTTTTTTAGGTAAAGTCATGAGGACAAAATTACCAATGTGAAAAATTCTTTCAAACAAAATTTAAAGGTCATTCTGCTGAACGCTAGGAGTCTTAACATGAAACTGCAATCATTGCAATCATTCCTTTTCCTGGAAGATGCTGACATTTGGGCAGTCACTGAAACCTGGTTCAAAGCTGTGGCGAGCTCCTCAACCTTACCAGGTTACTTGTCCTATCATACTTTCAGACCCCAAATGGAGGGCTACAAAGCCAAAGGAGGTAGAGTTTCAATATTTACCAAAGACACACACACCTCCTGGCTGGTCATATAATATGACACACAGGAGACACTCCAGGTGCAGTTAACTATTGAGAAAACAGCTATTCAAATCATAGCTAGCTACAGACACACAGCCATGACTCAGAAGACCCACTCCACCTATCTGGACTTACTTGAATTCATCAAGACTCAACCCTCTACCCTCATCCTGGGTGACATTAACTACCCAACCATAGAGTGGAAGACCTATTCTAGTTCAAACACGAATGCCCAGAGATTTCTCAACTTTGTCAATGCCAATGTATTGGATCAGCTGGACCTGGTACTAAACAACATTAGTAGCCACTGTAGCACCCTACAGTGTCATCCTCCTTTGTAAAATCCAACCATAAAGCAATATCTTTTAATGTCTCCATCTCTCCTGACCCCACCCCCCTTGCCAGGGTCAAACAAAAAAACTTTTACAAAGCTGACTACAACAACCTGTGAGCAGGTATAAGGAGCTTCACATCCACCATCCCATCAGTTGAATCAAGCACTAATGTCCAAGCTTACACCAAAAAACTATATGAGCACCTATATAGCTGCATGGACTCAGCAATACCTGACGGGACCAAATCATGTTCCTCAAGGAAGCGTACACCTATCTGGTGACAGCCGCAATAAACAGGCTCTTTGCTGTCCAGGACCAAGAAGTAGGAGGTGCCAAGCTGGAAGTAATCTCTCCTTTGTCTGAACAAGCAAATGATGTCACTGGTGAAATCCTCTAAGGCTAACTTTGAGCCCAAATTGGCCACATCCACTAAGGACAATCACAAGGCCTTCTTCACATATGTCCACAATCTCAAAGGTAACTCCCAAATCTGCTCTGAATTGGTGGTCAAGAATACCACATACACAAATGCCATAGATATAGCCAACCTGTTGGCAGACAAGTTCAGTGAAAACTTCACCCCCGTCCCCTCATCAGTAAATCAGACCATCCCCAGTACCTGCCCCCTACCCTTATTACCAGGGAGCAGGTTATTAATATCCTTTCAAAGGCAAAAAATACAGCTTCGATGCGACCCCACATCATCCCTGGCTGTGTCCTCATGAACTCAGGCAAGAGCTCTCAGCACCACTAGGTACTTTATTCAATCGCCTGTGCAATGGCTTCATCCCATCAGAATGGAGGACAGCCACTGTCATCCCTCTGCACAAAGGTGGAGAGTCCACCAACCCAGGCAGTTATAGACCAATCAGCCTAATTAGACTGATCTGCAAGGCCGTGGAATGCTTTACCATGGACCTTATAAACAAGGATATTGACAACCTCCAAACACTTGATCCCACACAGTTTGGTTTTGTCAAAGGGAGAACATGCCTGTTAAACTTGGTCACCTTCTTCAAAACAGTCACCAAAGCCATGGATGAGGACAAGACACTGCACACCACCTACCTTGACCTAGCCAAAGCCTTTGACACTATTCTCCACTCGGGCATAATAGATAACCTCTCCCAGCTAGGCATCAACCCATATGTTACCAGATGGGTAGCTAACTGGCTTACTGAGAGAACCCACTCAGTCAATATAGGGGAAACCACCTCTAGTAGTAGACCCGTAGCAAGTGGCATACCCCAAGGATTGATCTTGGGGCTTCTACTGTTTGAGATATACTTTTCTGAGGTGCAAGCCAAAATCAGTGGTCTGTGGCTGACCATGTTTGCAGATGATTGCAAGATGAATAATGTCATAAATTCCCCTAGTGATGTGAACATCCTCCAAGAGGGCCTTAACCAAATTAATGACTGGTGCCAGAAGCATAGCCTCAAACTGAATGCCAAGAAATGTATCATTATCCCCTTTGGAGTAAATGGTGCCCCCACTAATTATCACATTAATAACAACGTACTAAGCACGCAATCAGTAGTGAGGAACTTGGGCACCTAGGTTGATAACAACCTGACTTTTGACCACCATGTTGCCTCCGTTGTACAGAAGACCTTTTGCATGGCCCACCTTATAAGTAAGGGTATTTCATCCAGGAACAAGGAGGTCATAACATCCTTGTACTCCTCCCTTATCAGACCCATTATCGAGTACAATGCCCCCTTTGGCATGTACCTTGCTAAGCACATACAGCAGTTGGAGAGACCACAGAGGTTTCTGAGCAGGAAAATCCAGGGTCTCAAGCACCTATCTTATACAGATAGGCTAAAATCCCTGTCTGTCTACTCAGTCTCATACAGACTTTTCAGACGTGACCTGTGTCTGGCATACAAGGTCATCTCAGATTCAGCCTTGATGGAGTTGCTGCATATCCATAAGTCAAACTCCACTCATTCAACCCATATGCAATGTCTCAACATGGTCTGTGACATTAATAGAACTTGTTGGTGGAATAGATTTGTGTGCCAGTGACTTCCTCTCCATGCCTAGCATAGTACCTCACTTGCCCTCTTTAAGAAGAACCTGGATGACTGGATAGGAAACAGAAGATATACCCCTAGGATCCCACCTGTGTCCCTGTTGGACAGAGAAAACAGCTGCTGATTTTGTGGGAACATGGGTGAAATTCTTGGCTAGGCTTATAAGGGCCTCCAGGCTAATAGCCTAGTATCATCCTATGAACCTATGAAACTACAGAGCTTTGGTATTACTGTTGTTACACTACTCTGACATACTGGATTCCATGATATCTGTCAACCTCTTGGCATAAGAAATCTGGACACAGCCAAAAATAATGGGAAGAAAGACCCAAAAATAGGGAAACATTTTAATTATTGCTCTTATAAACTTAGAAAGGTGCTAGAATAAAATGTTTTGTGTTAGCACACATTTTCTGAAGGATATGAAATCTAAAAATAAAATGTCTGTCATTATTTAATTACTTTAATTCTCACTAATTTGTCAAAAGAACATACATTTTATGTGGAACAGACCAAATATGTGAAGCAAAAATATCCGGACATTCTGCAAAAACAAAATCTGGACAGTTGACGGCTATGGATCCTATAAATACCATATACTAAACCTTACCCTCAGTGTTGTTCTTCCTATGGTGCATACTGCACTCAGGGAATGCACATCATTGCTATACTTTGTACCACTCATTCCATTAGCCAGAGTACAATGATCAGAAGCAGACACATAAACCACCTTCCTCAATCATGAATTTGAAGGTTTAACATCTGAGCTGCCTGCTACACTATAACTTATTTAAGTTCTGGACTATATCTCTGAATACATCTTTCAATGTATGTTCTATAAGTGCCACATATATACTGTCTTGATATGTAAACACACAAACCTTTTACTAATTTTCTTCTATTAATCTGCCCTTCTCAATGTTTTGTGAAAAAGGTGCAATGATTTAGAATAACTCTTTACATTTTTTCATGACTCCCTCTTAGACTCTGAATAATGAACAGGAATAGGTAAACTTAATGAATTCCCATAATATTAGTTTTATAATTCTGAAGACTCGTGATAAAATATCTGAATAAGGCAATTTTATTCCTACATGGGTTTTCCTCTCATGTTTGTTTAGTGATGTGAACCTTGAACAAACTGTGCATTTTACACAAATAAAAAGTAGACATCACTTTGCATTGGGTATGTAAAATAAATACATTTTTGAAAATACTTCCCCATTGCTTGAAGGCTTACTTAATACTGCAGCATGAGCCATACAGATAGCATTCTGTATATTTCAGAAATGTTTCTAAAGACTATAACACATACAAGATATGTTCTGTTTAACATTTTCATTACATTATTGGCAGATTAAGTTTATAATTGCATCAGTAGTAATACGTGAACTTATCCTGTACTACTCCCTAACTGGGTATTTATCCAGGCATTCCATAATGATAGCTAGGTATGCCTACTAACAGCAGTGTCTCGTTTTTTCCTTTCTACTTTTTTATCATCAAAACTGCTCTCACTGTAGTTGGATTCATGATGTCAACTGAAATCCATATATATTAGGTTCTCCTTTAAGATGTTAGGATGAATCTTCTGTTTATATGTATCCGTCTTGTTTTTGTGCTGCATGAAATCATTCACACATTAGCTGTTAAGCTGCAGGTATTGGACGTGCTCTTTTTCATTTCATAGACACAGGATTATGCTTTAGCATTTAAGATGCTGATTTTTTAAAGGTCAGTTACTGCAAATTCTCTTTTCAACTAGTTTGAATAATCTCTCTCTCTCTCTCTCTCTCTCTCTCTATATATATATATATATATATATTTATCACATTGTAAATGAAAAACTTCACATTTGTTATTCTGGCTTGATGTCTTGGAAATTAACACAAACAGCTCTATTTCTTTTGCTCTGTCACTGATTTAAATATAACAATCCCTGGATTAGAACATCATTCACTGTTAAGATAACTGTCATAAGTTTCCAAAGAAATATTGCATTCAAATCAGTATTTAGTCAATATTTCACTGAGAAAGAACTATTTGAGAGGGATGGGGGATTAGATCCAGTTGAAATTTGTTTTTTTTGAATATGACATAAAGAAGTGTAAAACTTTGGCTGGTACTCCTAGTAAGATTATGAAGTAGTCAGAGAAATATTGTTATAAAATATAAAATACTGAGTTAGGTAGCTATTTATAGTGATTTATAGACATATGTAGCGTTGTTGGGCAAAATGACAGAGATATAGTTAGGATGAAGTGAAAGTGGCGCCCTGTCCATGTAAAAGGGGACATGGTGGAAGTTATGAAACATGATCTATATAAAGTGTGCAGAGAAGAGGCCACATCTTGGGTCACTCTTTAGCAAGACCACCTCCATTGTGAGGTAGGATATTGTGATAACCTGGTGGTCATTGTGTGCTGCTGTGTTGCTGCCACTGGTATGCACAAACCTCCATCAACAGGCAACATTGGAATACAGGCCGCTTATGACAGCACTGGATAACATCTACAAGACCTTTGCTGTGACAAGTAAGGTACTTATTTCACCCATAAAGGAATGACTACAGTATTACCGATGTGTGGAGAAGTCCATTTTTGTCTACATGTAGCCTCTGGAGATGAATATCAAACAAATGAAATGGCTATAACTTCGCATGGCACAAAGACCCAGTCCAGCACATCTTCTGTTTCACTAACAGATAATGAAAAGTCAGTCGTCTTCAAAATCTACAGTCTTATCTGAATAGTGGGGTATTTTTAACCAATAATGAAAACTGGAAACCAGTCATGCAATTGTTTGTATTCCTGTTAGAAGTGAATGTGTAGTAGTGGAGCTTTTATGTAGTTCCCAAGTTGAGCTAGCAATTTCAAATGTGGCCTTTAATCTTTTAACAGCACCATTCTAGACAAAATCTTCATGTGTCATATGACCTATACCTGCTAGACATAAACTACATTTCTCTCTACTTTATGAGAATAGAAAGTGATAAGAAATGTTTATTTTAGAGCTTAAAATAGAGAAAGAAAGAAAGAAAGAAAGAAAGAAAGAAAGAAAGAAAGAAAGAAAGAAAGAAAGAAAGAAAGAAAGAAAGAAAGAGGCATGTTGCTGACACTTTGTCTCTTAAGATGTATAGGATTCCTGTTAGTAATTTAAAACTTCAGAAGTGAATATCAACAGCAATGATTTCTTCCTCCCTCTGTTTCACAGTTTCTTTATTATACATGCAAGACACAAATAAGCCTGTCTAAGGACAAATACAGTGGGATGTTCTTGCTATCATCTGTTTGGAATGAAAAGAGAAAAGCAGCATACAAGCAGGCCAAGATGTCCACAGTACAAAAAACAACAAAATCCGCCAAGAAAAGCACTGGAGAAACTGAGAAAGTTCTTTTTTAGCGTAGTTAAAATTTAATGTCCGCTATTTGTCCCAAAGACTTCATCAGAAATGATAAAATGCACTTCCAAATCACTTTTAAACCATTCAAAAACATTTGACCAATCAGATCATCACATTAACAAGTCAATTAAATACATAAAAACATTTAAAGGCATACTACAAAAAATGTACAACTCAAAGTGTCCACACAGTTAACACAATTTAAAACACAAGGCCACTCACCCCTGTATATTTACTTTAGTAATTTTCCTATTTTTTAAGAAACATTTTATGTTCACCATATCATTCAGACCAGGGGGTAAATAAGAAGCAAGTTTAATCTGCCATTCTGCCTCTCTTTGTTCAACATAATATCTAAAATCCAACAACTTCTACTATAGAAAAAGTAAATTTCTTCCAGTTAGAACATGTCAAAGAATGCTTAAAAAGGGCATTATTACTTTTTTTGTTTTTATAGCATACAAGTGCTCTAATACCTGTTTCCTTAGACTCCTGGTGGACATGCCAACATAAAAACTTGGACATGTTGAAAACATCGTAAGATACACTATCCCTGTTGTACTACAACTCAATTTTCCAGGGATGGGTATAGTAAACTGTAGATGTTCCAGGAACACAAAGCCCCCTCAGAAATAAATCTGCATGCCCTGCATCCTGAGCATTTAAACATACCCCCAGTTTCACCAGAAGGAAGGGTTGGCCCAAAGTTATTATTTTCTAACAAATGTTTAAAATTTTGATTTTTCTTGTAAATAAAATGGCGGCCTTCTCCAAGAACTTTAGATAAATCTGCATTACCCATAATTACTTTCCAATTTTTACTAATAATCTGAGGATGTAATTACTGTCAACATTCATATCAAAACAAAATCTGGGACCTTATCCCCCTCTCTCTTTTATATGTGTGCCACTAGGTACTACATTCTGAGCTTTTTTAACAAAACTTCTTAGCAGAATAGGAGGAAAATCTGTCTGTCTCCTATGAATGAACTCTTGAGCCATATTTTCAAGTAGGTGTCCAGGGTAAACTCTTTCTAGAAACAACTCTTTTATGAAGTTAATTTCCTTCAAAAAAACAGAGTCTTCCACTATCATTCAAGATGCTCGAAAAAACTGTTCTCTAGGAATATTTTTTCTCATAATGTAAGGGTGGCAACTCTTGAAATGGACATAGCTGTTACAAAATGTACTCTTACGATTAATACTACTCAAAAACACATTCTTATTAGTGTCCATTGTCAAGTTAACTTCCAAAAAGGAAACCTTGTTGCCTATTTCCCCCACCACGAACTTTAGAAATGCTGTACTAGCACTTAAAAGCTCCACAAACTCATTTTGTTTACAAGAAAAATCAATATTTTAAAAATTTGTTGAAAATAATAACTTTGGGCCAACCCTTACTTCTGGTGAAACTGGGGGTATGTTTAAATGTTCAGGGTGAAGGGCATGCAGATTTTTTTCTGAGGGTCCCTTTGTGTTCCTGGGACATCTACAGTTTACTATACCATCATCAACATCATCTTCTTTTGGCTGTTCATGTTAGGGGTCGCCACAGCGGATCATCTGTTTCCATTTCTTCCTGTCCTCTGCATCTTGCTCTGTCACACCAACCACCTGCATGTCCTCTCTCACCACATCCATAAACCTTATCTTAGGCTTTCCTCTTTTCCTGTTACCTGGTAGCTTCATCCTTAGCATCTTTTTCCCAATATACTCAGCATCCCTCCTCAGCACATGTCTAAACAAACACAATCTTGCCTCTCTGGCTTTGTCTCCAAACCTTCTAACCTGGACTGACCCTCTAATATACTTATTCATAATCCTGTCCACCCCATCACAACCAGTGCATATCTTAACATCTTTAACTCTGCCACATCCAGCTCTAACTCCTGCCTTTTTGTCAATGCCACTGTCTCTAACCCATATAACATAGCTGGTCTCGCTACCATCTTGTAGACCTTCCCTTTCACTCTTACTGGTACCCGTCTGTCACAAATCACTCCTGACACTCTTCTCCACCCACTCCATCCTGCCTGTACTCTCTTCTTCACCTCTCTTCCACACTCACCATTACTCTGAACTATTGATCACAGGTATTTAAACTCATCCACCTTCGCCACCTCTACTCCTTGCATCCTCACCATTCCTCTATCCTCCCGCTCATTCACACACATATATTCTGTCTTAGTCCTGCTGACCTTCATTCCTCTTCTCTCTAGAGCATCTCTCCATCTCTCCAGGGTCTCCTCAACCTGATCCCTACTCTCACTACAGATCACAATGTCATCTGCAAACATCATAGTCCACGGGGACTCCTGTCTGATCTCGTCTGTCAACCTGTCCATCACCATTGCAAATAAGAAAGGGCTCAGAGCTGATCATTGATGTAATCCCACCTCCACCTTAAATGCATCTGTCACTCCCACCACAGACCTCACCACTGTCACACTATCCTCGTACATATCCTGTGCCACTCTTACATTCTTCTCTGATACTCCCGACTTCCTCATACAATACCACAACTCCTCTCTAGGCACCCTGTCATATGCTTTCTCTAAGTCTACAAAAACACAATGCAACTCCTTCTGACCTTCTCTGTACTTCTCCATCAACACTCTGAGAGCAAACATCACATTTGTAATGCTCTTTCCCAGCATGAAACCATACTGCTGATCACTAATCATCACATCCCTTCTTAATCTAACTTCCACTACTCTTTCCCATAACTTCATGCTGTGACTGATCAATTCAATCCCTCTTTAGTTACTACAGCTCTGCACATCGCCCTTATACTTAAAAATCGGTACCAAAAATCTGCAGTTTACTGTAAAAAATCTACAGTTTACTATACCCATCCCTGGAAAATTAAGTTGTAGTACAACAGGTATAGTGTATCTTGCGATGTGTTCAACATACCCAAGTTTTTATGTTGGCATGTCCACAAGGAGTCTAAGAAAATGGGTATTAGAGCACTTGTATGGTATAAAAACAAAAAATAGTAATAATGCCCTTTTTAAGCATTCTTTGACAACTGGAATAAATTTACTTTTTCTATAGTAGAAGTCATTAAGCATGACCTTAGGGGAGGGGATTTTAGAAATTATGTTGAACAAAGAGAGGCAGAATGGCAGATTAAACTTGCTTCTTATTTACCCCTGGTCTGAATGATATGGTGAACATAAAATGTTTCTTAAAAAATAGGAAAATTACTAAAGTGAACATACAGGGGTGAATGCCCCTGTGTTTTAAACTGTGTTAACTGTGTGGACACTTTGAGTTGTACATTTTTTGTAGCATGCTTTTAAATGTTTTTATGTATTTAATTCACTTGTTAATGAGATGATCTGATTGGTTAAATGTTTTTTGAATGGTTTAAAAGTGATTTGGAAGTGTATTTTATCATTTCTGATGAAGTCTTTGGGACGAATAGCAAACATTAAATTTTAACTACGCTAAAAAAGAACTTTCTCAGTTTCTCTGGTGCTTTTCTTGGTGGATTTTGTGGTTATCTGTTTGGAATGGCTGAAGGACACGTTTGCCATACCACTGATAAAACTATCAAGTTTTTGTATTCCATTGTGGACAAGATGTGTGCTAAATACTATAGTATTACAAAAAAGGGTATTGACTTAATATTTGGCTATACAGTCTCAGTTGTATCTAGCATGTCAACAAAATATAATAAATAGTAATCTAGTTCAGTAGTACATCTGCTGGCATAAGGTTTTGCCTATTTATATAATTTCTGTGGCAGGCTATAGGCATCAATGAAGACAGAAGATATCTTGAAGAGTATGTTGCCATGAGGAAAATTACTAGTATGCTCTGAAAGGTAGTGATTGAGCTTATTTTCATTGTAAATATTGCAGTCTTTTGAATATTATGTAATACTGACACATGATGGCATTAAAAATCTATTTGGTCAGAGAAAGTGTTAGCAACATTTTTATCAGGATAGTAGTTCAATTTTGTGTGCACACAATTTGCTTTAGTAGATTTGCCTTATGTTGATGCTGTCTGTTAAAATGTTCCTGTTTTTATCATAACGTTCTGACATAATAAGGTTAAGGCACATGGGAGCCTGCATGTAGTTTACCTGAGGCTTATAGGAGTCATATTTCATGGAGTAGTTTCCATCTGTTGGAAGGCAGCGGCTGCAAAAACCTTTACTCATACTATACCACACTATATCTCTTGGGATGAAATGTGCCACTAATGAATTATGCATTACATCAGCAATTTTGCATAAATTGTACAAAATTGTAACCTTTTTTCGAAAACTGCAAATGTAAAAATCTATGTCTTATTTGGACGCTAGTTTAGGTTTCAAGTTTAAACAGAAAATAAAAGGCTGATGACTGAGACAATGTACTAGAAAATAAATTCACTCTACCATGTTATACTTTGGCAAGAAGCACATCAGAAACACTTATTGAAGAAATCCGTCAATAAATATTTAAAGCTGCAAGAATATAAGTAGGAAAACTAAAATTAGGAGGAAGAAGGTGAGATTGATGTCTGTGTTGTCTGTTCACTTAGAACGGTGTACACTTAGTGTAGGTATTATTGAATCCTGCAGAAGAGTTCATTTAGAATGGTTTAGATGCCAATAGACAAATGGAAAATATAAAAAGAAATCATGAACCTAACAAGAAATTATCTTGGGGAATGCAAGCTATGTTTAAACACTATCATTTAATGGAAAATAAGACAAACAAGCCCTGAAAAGTTACAGTATGAGAAAATATTGTGCCATTTATAGTACTGGAATAATTAAGTATGTTGTTGATTCTGCCTTTTAGTTAAGATTTATATGTTTTTTTTTCTGGTAACAGTGTTTGACTGCCATGTTACCTTATCTACCTCTATGCTTTACTTTGAATAAATATACCTAATCAGCCTAAATACTGCTAATGTCATTAGAATGATGTAGCCTATATTATTTATTCAGCATCAAAAACTATGCCCCCAACTGTCAGTTATCAACAATAGTAATGTAATGTGTTCTAACATAATGGGTGTTAACTGATAAATATTGCAAAGGTACTGTGTATTGCAAAACTCACATACATAGAAGATGCCTTCGAGTTTGCTTAATGTGCTATATACATACTTTAGTGTATACATATATATATTTATTTGTGTATGTGAGTGTATGTGCGTGTATATGTATGTGTGTGTGTGTGTGTGTGTGTGTGTGTGTGTGTGTGTGTGTATGTGTGTGTGTATATATATATATATATATATATATATATATATATATATATATATATATATATTATTTGCATATATATATATATATATATATATATATATATATATATATATATATATATATATTTATAAAAATATGGTTTACTATCAATACTGTGAAAAACAACCTGTCAGCACGTATGCTGTCGAAAATCAGATTGTAGTCTACAGAATGTAAACTGAGTGGGATGGTCGAACACACTTATGTGAATGCAGTAGTCCATTTGCCTAAGTGTGTTCAACAAACTGTTCGGAGGTTGCGGTACAGTGAGGATTGGAAATTCATCCATATCCCCACTGTAGTGCAATCTCGGAGTTGGAATATATTATTAACAGGGGATGTGGGTGGCACAGCATCCCACAGGGGGGGGGGGTGCAGGGGAGCTTAGCCCCTGTAAAAAAACATGATATGTCATATAGAAGTTTGATTTACATCAGCTCCTGTATGGATATCATGTCATGTTTTCAAAGACAATGTCGACTCAAATGTGTTGATCATTTGGGTTGACGTTGTGGCGAGGACAAGATTCTGGTTTTGATGGTTTACTTTGATACTGTGAACGGAAATCATTTAGCCTTTCAGCCTTTCGCAATATTGATAGTAAACCATATAATATAGATATATTTATATATATATATATATATATATATATATATATATATATATATATATATATATATATATATATATAGTTATGTTTTGTTGAACTGCTTAGCTCTAGTAGGCATATGGCCTAATTTTATGTGAAGCATTTTAGATAGCAAACCTTTCAAAGCTTACAAATAGAAAAATCTAAGGTTAATTTGACCATAAACATAACTGTACATGGCAGTAACAGGTTAAATAAAACAACACATTCAGTCTTTTAGTCTTTCAGCTACAAAAACAGAAATACTCAGTTCAGATGCTAACAGCTAATAAGCTCAAGTGTTGATACAGCCAAATACACCCCCAGCTCATGGCTCAACTATCAAGGAAAACATTTTTATTACTTAGGACATTGGTTTTGGAGTCTGACATGCAGACAGACTCCTGTTTGAGCGACAAACACTCTTGCTTCAATTCATCTGTCCTTCATGCAAGTGTACTGCACACTTCTTTGAATCATTGTTCCAACAAATTCTGCCATATTGCACATAATTCAGGTGTAAAAAGGTTCAGGTGCACATTGGAAATTAATTTACCTTGTCTGCAGGTATCTCCTGTTAAATGAATAAGTATCTATATCCTCAATAACCTGTAATTTATCTTATTTAATAACTTTAATTTCCTAGCTAGTCATTACAGCATCATTTAAGTTATTACTGTGCCATGTTGCAGTTGACCTCCCAACTTGGAACTATCAGCTTTAAGCCAATTGAAAGGTCCATGGGCATTCAAAAGGACATCTGCTTTGTTGTGATGAAAACCAGGATGATGTTGGATAAAGAAATGCAATCATTTCAGTGTTAAGGGCCCACATGCAGAGCTTGACGTTGCCTTCTTTTTTGTTTGTACAGCCACAGCGGTGGGGCTCTAAGGTGAATCACCTACCTAGTAAGTAATAACATAAGGACCCCAAGGCCATCTGTTAGTAAGGCACTTTCTGTCTCTCTCTCTCTCTCTCTCTCTCTCTCTCTCTCTCTCTCTCTTTTTCTCTCAAGTGTAGAATATCTGGTCTCTGCCTTGGTTAACTTTATACTGAAATAGCAGATTGGGTTTTCATTGTTTCATACAGCTGTCCTTGTCCTCACCTCAGAAACATCTGTGTAGAAGAAGCTTGGAGATGTCAGGAGACAGCAGAACTGGAACTGGCTAGGAAAATAAATTTTATGGCCCATTCAGGCAGTTTCCCCTTTAATTAGATTCATAAGGGTACATACTATTGAAACGAATGAGGGAATAAACTTCTTATAACCCACAAGACTTTTTTTTTATTTTGTCTGGGGAGCTGGTCTTTCCTTGATATATTTAACTTTTTACTTTTTTTTACTTTTGATGGTTTGATCTTCCGCCTCCCAAACATGTAACTGAACTGCCACACCGTGAGACTTAAAACTTGGAATAGTATATCATATGGAATCTAGTACAGTTCACAGTGTGGGAAGATGTGAATCCCAATCATTGGAGTGCATGACCTCATAATCCAAATGGACCAGAGAATGAGGATGGTGAGGGCCCATTATGCAGTTCTTCAAGCTTTGAAATATGGCTAGGGCCTCATGGAGGCAGAAAGGAAGGTCAGCATACTGAAATACTCTAACCAAGAGAATACCAGTTTCAGAACCAGAAACTAGAAACCAACACTGCGGGAAGCACAAAGATGGAAACCAGATGGAACAGCAGGAGCAGGCTTTAATAAAAAAATAAATATATAAAAATAATGACATGTTAAGTGCGTTCATCATCAAATATCAGACTTCATCAGAACTAAATGATGCAGCAACCAACTCTTAAATAGTCCTCCAATTACTCCAGACACTTCAAAATCAATGACCATAGTCAAAAATAATTCAAAAATAATTGACAATTAACAAGTCAGATGTAATTAACTACTAGGCAACCAAGTAGCCACAAAAACCTTGCCTATAAATTTATACTAAAGATGTATTTTAAAAAACTAATATATGACTGCCTAATCCTATAAATACATCAGAAATAGCTGAATAATAAAACCATATGCTTACATAAATATATCCGTAAAAATTTACAAAAAAAAAAATATATATATATATATATATATATATATATATATATATTAATCTACATATCTCTGTCTCTCTCTCTCTGTATATATATATATATATATATATATATATATATATATATATATATATATATATATATATATAGATGATATAGATTAGATATAGATCTATATAACATATACACAGAAATTACACAAAAAATAATGCTTTCTCTCTGTACATATATAGATGCGTGTGTGTGTGTGTGTGTGTGTGTGTGTGTGTGTGTGTGTGTGTGTGTGTGTGTGTGTGTGTGTGTGTGTGTGTGTGTGTGTTTGTGTGATATATGGGAATTTGAAATCTCATAACTTAGCTGCATGAATTTTTAACATATTCAAATAGAAATGTTGTCATTTAACCCAGGGGTTTTCCCTGCACTAATCTGAGCTGTCATAACAACTTCCTACATTCAACTGTCATCTCCCAAGGCCTCCCTAGTACTAATGGTTTACTATCAAAACCTTGAAATACACTTTGTCAAACGCCAGGTGATGAAAAGTACAGTTTTACTGATGGACAATTCCGAACCCAAATAGAATGAATCTATGATAACGAATGTAAAGCGTGATTCCTAAGTATGAGTTCGGCATTGTGAATGGAGATCACGGTACAGTGAGGATCAGGGAATTTACCCTTCTCCTCACCATACTGCAATCTCAGAGTTGGTATCTATAATTTGCAAGGGGTGTGGGGGGGGGGGCTTGCTACCCTGCAAAACGTAAACACTAACACAGATTTTCAATTCCAAAAGTTCATACTTTTGAATGGGAACATCGCAGTTATTAGTTCTGACATTTAGTACAAAATGGTGAGTGCATTTTTGACTTTTTGGTTTGGCATTATGAATAAATGCACAGCTGCCATTCCAATTTTGATAGTAAACCTATTACGTGTTGTAGCACAAAAAATGAAATTTATTCAAAGGACAAGATTTAGAATGTATCTACAAAGCATTAGATTAATTTAAATGAGTTATGTCATGTATGTGCTCATAGATACGTTTTCTTAAAAATCTCTCTGGTTTTTTAATGAAAAACTAGTGCAGGCTATAAATAAACCTAGGTAAACAACACCGCTACTGTTACAGTTAAAATAACTGGAGGACCTATTAGTTAAATCCCTAGCTTCCAAATAGATATCCTTCATGTTACTCAAGAACTCGCATTGATTAAAAAAGGGGGGAGGGTGGCCTAATGATTAAGGTGTTTGCCTTACAAACACAAGGTACAGAGTTTGAATCTCACAGGGGATAACTGGCTAGGCTTAAAATGGCTCACAAGAGCAGTTAGCCTAGTACTAACCTATGAACCTATTAGTATGTCTCCAACTTCTTGTGGCTACATAGAGGGTTGCTAACCGTGTAGTTCTCCAATATCTTTTTCAAGTTTCTAACCCTTTATACCTAAAATAGGTATAAATAGGTATAAAAATCCAAAAAAGAAAGCTGAAGAAGCATTGTGTGAAAGCGCTTGTGTGACATTAAAGAAGATTTCATTCTATACAATGCCTAAAGACTGGTTTCTGCATTCATTTGGACACTGGAGCCTTACCTCAGCTTTCTTTTTTGGATTTTTGTCTGTATCGAGCTTTTCAGCAGAGGTATTTGGTGGTTATTGGGCAGGTTTTTGTATTGTCTTATAAATAGGTATAAATTTGGTATTACGATAATTAGTGATTGATTTTGAAGTGGAGGGGTTAATTGGGACACTACTTAAGGGTTGGTTGTTGATATATCATTTAGTTCTGATGAAGTCTGACATTGGAGGATGAAAGTGCTTAACTCGTTATTATTTTTATATATTTTTTTTATTAAAAAGTCTGGTTCCATCTAGTTTCCGTCTGTGTGGTTCTCACAGTGTTCGTTTGTTGATAATAAAATAATCATCTGTTTTTGTAAAGGAAGATTTCTCCACATTGTTTAAAGGGATTTGTGAGTACTCCTTCATAACATCCAGATTATTTAATAACCTAGTCTATCTTGCTGTTGTATCAACTTATCTAGCACAGGGTAGCTGTCAAATTTAGAGATAGTATTGCATCTCTGCAACTCGTTAAAAAGTTGACAGTTATCTAGTTTCAAGACTGGCATGGATGATACCACAGCTTGATTCTTCACATGCTTCCATGTTTACCATCTTTTGTATCTCCTATGGGACTGCTTGTTTCTTGACTTTTGGAACCTTATACAGTCTTTTATTTATCTTCCTGGAAATATTAGTGTGTGATATTTGATAAGAATGATTTTCCCAGGCATCTCAGAAAGATATATTTGTTCCTAAAAAGGAAGTCCTGTAATTCTTACCAAAATGGTTTTGAAAGGGTGCTGTCCACTGTAATCTTAGATCTAAATCACAACATGTTTTCATCTTCTGAATCCCTGACCTCAAAAACTGTACTTATCCTACTGACATGGGCCTCCTTTAGGGTTTTAAGACATTTAAGTAACACATTTCTTCTGCATGCCTCTTCATTACCAGTCTAATCTTCTATTCTTCTTCATCATTTTTTGCAGCTTCCTTGTGGTGTCCTTTCCATTTAGACAGTAGTTTATTTTCTGTCACAGGGAAAAGAACTAGGCTTAATCTCCTACTTGAAACTCCCTGTAGTGGGAATTCCTATTTTAAACCTCTGTTGGCTGGCTTGTGTTTCTTCTTCTATTTATTCATGCACAATGGGTGATATTACCCATTTTCTTTCCTGCAAGTCAGTGCACTGCTCTACAACACTCTTATAGATTCATAGGTTCATAAGAGATAAATAGGCTAACAGCTTAAGAGTCCTTTCACGCCTAGCCATTATTATCTGAATTTACCCAATTTTCAATTCCTAAGTGCTAGGTAATGGCTTAGGTTTGTGACTATGTCTTTGAGCATTTTACAGACCTCCCATGTCCATAAGTGACATGGGTGCCACCTGAGGAATGAATTTACAATTCCCCATTCATTGATCTAAAGTGAATTTGAAGAGGGCCAAGGAAGAGCTCTGCCTTACGTGAATAGAAAGCCTGTTCCAGAGAACAAGTAATCTCAGAGACACATATCTGTCTCACCAGCATGTTTTGTTCATGTCACAGCTCAGGTTTAGATCTTTAGATAGGGTGATCCTACTGTAGTTTTTCTTCCAAATGGGTATCACTTGCGTCAGAGCTGGATTTGAGAGTGCCTCGTAGGTTAGGCATAGATCACCCCTTAATATTTAGTAGGAGACAGAGCAAAGGGATAGGGATTTTACTTGATTTGCATAGGGCATGTTATTCACACCCTGTATTATTTTATAAGGAACCGCATAGGCTGCTCCAGCTCTTGCAAGTGGCTGGTCATGTATATGCCAAGAGGGTGCAATTATTAGTCTAATGAGGGCCAAGTACAGTGGGATTATGACTTCCTTAGATCTGGCTGCCATGCGTTTACCTATAAGCTGTGCCACATAGAACACTGTGGACACATGGTGGTCAAATTTCTGCCAAATATCTAAAAGCATACTAAAAGTGTCTTCCCCTCTTTCCACGTGTCTCTGACTATATCTCATAGTTGACTGGGGCATTTCACGTAATCCCACAGAGGCATCTCCCAGACTAAAAGCATTTGATATGGGTAGCTGGTCCTAGGTTTTCCATCTTTGTTCTATGACATTTTTTTACATCGAGTTTAGTGTTCTGTTAAAACATTCCCAAAACCCCTTGGTTTGTGATTGAAAAATGGATGCTCTCAATACTTTACCTTAAAAATCTGGTAGAAGTATTCAATAATTTTGAACATAATAGTTGCAGAGAAAAAAAACTATAGATACATGTACAATGTATGTCTCCATATATATCTACATACAAAACATTAAAGACAGAGACACTTAAATTTCACAGGCAGGACTACAAAATAGTAACATACATTCCATTCATGTCAGTAGAAACACAGATCATAAATCACAGATACAGAATTAAAAATAACATTGCATAAATGACCAACAGACATCAGTGGCAGCATTTGTAGAAGAGCAGGAACATTGTGGAAAATACATAGGTGCATATTATTATAATGAATACAACAGGAAATGTAACAACTAGCAGAAGAGGAAGTGCAAAGGAAACTAAGAGATTAGCCAAGAATGGAGTAGGAGCAGAGCCAAGTTTTGTTAGGAATTCCTTTAGTGTGGCTTTGAATGTTTGAGGTTTGGGGTTAGATTTAATAGGGAATGGCATAGAATTCCAATTTTTTTGCTAGAGTGTCGGAGTAGAGGCTGAGACCAGGAGAATTATTGTGTTTGTAGATTGAGATGATATGTTTGTTGTCAGAGGTCTCCGGGTTGGTAGCAAAGGATGATGTTGTTGAGGGAAGGACAGGAAAAGGGTTTATGAATTATGTTATAAGCTGTAATTACCTATATGTAGGTGAGATGATGAGGGAATTTAGGTCAGTTTAAAGACTGGAGTGCAGTGCAGTGGTGACTGAAATGTGTTGAGCTGGTGGAAACTTTGCTATCTCATTTTAGCATACTTCTAGGTAACTTTAGGTACCCATTGGAATAATAGCAACATCATATCCTTTAGATGAGCTGTGAAGTTAGCTTTCCTGAGGGGACTAGCCTCAAGAAATGTAGTAACATAGTTTATTACTATCAGAATATACTGGTACATATTGCTGACCTTCACTAATGGCCCTGCAATATCCACATTCTTTAATGGATGAGACGATATTCTATGCACACTTTGGAGCCATTTCTACAAGTCTTGCATAAAAAACACTGTGTGTGTGGGGGAGGCAGGGTAGCTACAAAGGTCTTTTATCCACAGCTTGGAGAGGTGTGGAACTGTTCAAAAAACAGGAAAGAGAATTAAATTATATTAACTGTTTTAATTCTACTTAAACGTTTAAGTGCACTTGTGAGCTGTCTGGGGATACTGCTTTCTGTTTTTCTGCTCTGTTCCATCTGATTGCATTTTTATAGTTTGTTCTAGGACATTAATTATTCTGTACTCCTATTTCCACAAGTGGAATTATTTGTAAAAGCCATATGTTTCTATGTTAAACACTGCTGGGCCAAAACCCTATAGTTTAATTCACAGTTGTGGCAGAACGGTGTACTCCAACTACCAGACGTGTGTCCTGATCATTTATTACTGTATTATTTCTGATAAACAATTTTGCTGGCATATTTCTGCATAGTCTGATGCCTTAAACTGTAGAAGTTCACTAGTGAGAGAACTGCCTCTGCTCCAGTTTGTGCTTCAGTGCTTTTATATTCTGCTTATTATTTACCTCCTTGCATTCTGTGTCTGCCCCATCATCCCCACTAACACATTAAGCTAAAGTTTCTGAAAGAGCTATTATATTGCCTTCATTTGATTGCTAATCTCTGTGGCTAGCCTGCTTGTTCCTTGAAAATTTTCCAGTCTTCACACCTTTGTGCTGTTGTTGTAATAGCTCTCAGCCTTTCATCTCCAAAATGAGGAACACTGGCCCTCATAATGAGGAACAAATAGGCAAAATGTGGAACAGGTACTAATGGCTTACTAACAACTTCAGCTAGGAAGGTCATAGGATGGTTAAAATATGCTGATTTTACTTATAAAGAATATATTTTAATGAATTAATATGATTTATTTCTATTTACCATGGATTTCACTTAAAAAATTCCCAACACTGAATGTGTTACAGACCCTTTCAATGTGGAACTTTGTGGAGCTTCGAGGAACATGAACTTTTTAAGACCCCAAATGAGGTACGTTCCTCATAATGAGGTACAGTTGAAAGGGATGGTTGTTGTTTTATAAGGTTGTGTCTCTGCCCTTCACCCCTTATGATTATGTGATTTCAAAATTCGTCCATCCTCTCTATCATTGCGATTGACTGTTAATATAAGCAATTTATGTCCTCTTCCCATCCACTGTTTTCCATAGACCCATGTTACTAAGCCCCCACCCAGCCAACCAGTATTGTTCTTGAGGAAACCTCCCTTACTACATACTGTGACTTGCTCATTTTCCTGGAGCCCAGCAAACCTTGTGGTCTTAGCCTGCATTCCAGAAATGTTTTCCTTGCATTCAGTGCCATCCAAGGAAAGTTAAGTGCCTTTGCTAAATCACACTTATGTTATTTTGCGTGATTGTTTTTGTTTCCTCCTTTTATATGTGTTAATTTCACAGATTTTTTTTTTTTTGTTTGTTAAAAATGCTCTTCCTCTACTGTTACTGTCTTGAAATTACTTTCAGAGAGGGATTGTTAGCTAGTTGTTTAAGTGGTTTGTCTTTGCATTGCACTTGTGGGTCACGTCTACTGTATTTTTACATAACAAGGACTACGTTTATTCATTTTGTGGCAGGGGGGTGTTTGCCTGGTCTATCTGAGTTTGAAATATACAAGAGGACTCCTAGCAGAGTTTTATTGGCCACATGGCTCATTATTTAGTTGTTATAAATTTTGCATGTTTGTGTGTGTTAGCAGTGCACTATAGAGTAACAAACACCTAGAAAGCAAATTTTCTGTGTTGAACAATCCATAAAACTGTAATATGTAAAGCGATAATATAATGTAAATACTTTGTATGCAAACAAGCTTTAGAGCAGCTAGTTGGGCCTCGAGTGGTAATACCTAAAGATTTAATAGAATTCAGTATTGTGTAAGCATTAAAGTCCTTAGAATTTAGCACTGTTTAGTTTAATTTGGCCCGATAAAGCTCTCTTATTAGCCTGCACAAACAAAGCATCCTTAATAGCCTTCTTACCCCAATACACCACTCCCATGTAGCCAGGAGCGGCCTTAGGTCAACTTCATAAATCAAAGGATTGGACATAATGGATATGCAATTTTCTAACTTCTCTGTAGCCAGCTTGGCTGGTATGGGATTTTTTTTCAACACGTGTAATTAATTATCACTTGTGACACAGGCAAGTTTATATTCATATAAAAGTAATCTAGTTATATTAATATAAACATTAAATGTCACATATATTGCTATATAGCATATAACCTAAGCAATTTTACATAAATTATTCAATTCCTGCCTTTTTTTAAACAAGAAATGTCTTTATTAAACCATCACTTACTAGATAGACAATCATACATTTATATAAACAAAAAACAACCACACTCACACAACCCTAGCTGCAAGCATTTTACATCATAAACCACACTGACACATCCCCAGTTACAAACATTATACATGACTTATAATCTACCCAATCTTTCTCACTCAAACATTACATAGCTCATTTAAGTCCTGTTACCTTTTAAACCTTATTCCTCCCTTGTATGTATTGTTCCCGTAATTCCCATTTTTTCCTGTATAGTTTGCTCCTGCCCTTTTCTAAAGATCTCATTTCCAGTTGTTTTATATCTGTTATATATTCACTACTTCCAGTATAGCTGGTTTAGATTTTGATTTCCGTGCTTTAGTAATTGCTTTTTTGGCAGCCACCATTATTAGACACAGCAAGGCCTTACCATGTCTAGGCAATTCAGATTCTGTATCATAGATCAGAAAAATCATCTCCCTTGTCAGACCAGTCTGCCTACCCAGCATCTCTGACAGTGCACCCTGCAGGGAGTTCTTAAAGTCCATCAACTCACCACACTCACAGAAAATATGTTCGCAGTTACCTCTTTCTTCTCTTTTACACCTCTAACATTTGCTGTCTGCCTGAAGAAAAATTCTTTGCAGTCTACTTGAGGTATAAAAATATCTGTGTAAACATTTCCAGGCAAAAATCTTAAATATTCTAGATTTTGTTGCATATTTGGGAGACATACATATCTCCGTCCACTGTTTCTTTATGAATTGCTTATCCAATCTCTCTCCCCAATCTTGAGACAATGTAGCAGTTGTCTCATGTTTGCTGTCAGCTACTTAATCCTTAACAAATCAATCACAGTGTGTAAGAGATGTAATTAGACAATGACATTGGAGGGAAACTCTCGCATACAAATCCACACGAGGCTGTTGAAAGTATCGACACAACACCCACTTCACATAGCATGCATCACACACATAGACTGACATATGCTGAGGCACTTAAAAACAATCTTCCTAAACAAAAAAGATTCCATAAACCACCTGCTGTAAAAGCTATGCATCAGCAATCCCAAAGGCACGCAGTAAAGCAATACCAAGCACCACACATTCTCAGTGAAGGTCCAAACACTAAGCCAACCAAACAGACTTCCCAGTACTCTCATCACAGGGGACTACATTGGAAGATTTACTAATGCCCCAACTAGTCAGGCTGAAGAAGGAGAAGATAACTGTCGTTTGCTTATCTGGATCCAAGATCTGTTAAATCACACATGCACTCAAGTCATTATGCCCCAGGTACCCATATGATTCCATCATAATCCATGTAGGTATAAATGACGTAAGATGTACCCCCTTGGACTATATGAAGAGACAGACATTATGCAGCTTTAAAAAACAAACAAAAAAAAACAAGTAATCTCCGTGGTATCCCCAAAGTCTCAAAACAACCCACTAAACAAGTATAGCGGGTCCAAAAACAAAACAGTGTAAAAAACTTCTCTGTGTGGAAGATTTTCAGTCCAAATATCTCTAGTTAATCACTGTATATTAATCCGATCAGACAACTGTAGTAGAAGTAGCAAACTTAATCTCGTCTTAAGTAAAAAAAAATAATAAAAACTATATAATTGTACAGAATTACTAAGTATTTGAAAGTAATCCAAGCAAGGCAGACAGTCTGTTTTGAGTCGAAAATCCTTTATTAAGTACACAGACAATTGATACAAGTAAAACAAAAATAGAGTAATAGTTTCCTCACAAGCTTTCTAAATATATATATACTTTTTATCAGGCAATGGAGTGGTTTATTGTGCTGTAAAACAAAATGTTATTGGTACACATGTTAAATTCACATCCCTTCCCCCATCAGTGTGACATTCAAGCTGGTCCTGCTCTACTTAGTAGCTGTCATAATAATATAACCCTTATGTACTTTAAATAAAATTTATAATGATGTGGTACCTCTTATTTAACCAGACTATTAAGTAGATTATTAAGTCTGTGATTTTATCCAAGACAATATACTACATGGCTGGAAATATATCGACCTTAGTCTACTTGACAATCAAAAATATATATAAATATATACATATACACTTTGCATGGAAAAAATCAATTGTAAAATTCATATTCTATTTTCATAACCTATTGTTAACAAAGATCACTTTCATCCTTCTAGACTTCTTCATGTCTATGTACAAGAACCCTAAAAACTATCTATAAAAATATTAATGTATAATTAGTATTGTTATTACACATCATTTTGAATAAAGTGGAAAAAAGAACCAGAAAAAGAAATAAATAATAAGAAAAAATGTATGATGATGGAAACAAAATATACATTTAAATTATAACTGATTAAAAATGGTATTTAAAACCAACTGGTAGAATAAAATAAAATAAAATTAGTCATGTAAACAATGTGGCAATTTTCTAAGTTCAGTACACTTTAAATTGAACAGTAGTAGTTTAGTCCAGGCTACCTAAAAGAGTTCAGCTTTAATTTCCACATGAATTCAGTTTCTCAAGAATATTCGAGATGTCTCCTTCAAGATCACCCATGTCTATGTGATCCAGGATCTGAAACTTGAAACTTGTGTGTCTGTTATAAAGAGAAATGTTTTTGGCTAGTGCATTATTTTTAGATCCAGAGTGGATTTCTGACAGATGATATGAAATCCTACGCTTGAGTTTATTTACAGTCTTGCCCACATAGAATACATCACATTCATTCACTGTGCCCTGTAAATTACTTTTGTAGTGTTAAAGTCACCACCTGGACTGGTCTTAATGATTTTCTTTAAATAAGGGCAATACAAACTATCACCTTGCTATATAAATATACAAAATGTACAATTATTTTCACATCTTTTAGTGTTTCTCTCATATGGTCTAGGTTTACGTTCAAGAAAACTTGTAATGTTCCTGGCCTTCTTATAAACAAAGGATGGGGCTTCACCTAAGATGTTAATCAGAAAATCGTTTCCTGTGACAATGTCCCAATTTTCTTCAATAACATTTTTGATACTGTGATAATCCAAAGTGTATGTCAGGATGCAGCTTTTTTTTTGCATTTGTTCTTCTCTGTGGAATTTCTTAACATTCTCCTACTGGGGAGGTTGAGTGAAGGTGCTTCAGTCCTTTTCAGTTGCATAATGGGTTCCAGGATGTTTTTTAACATATGACTTTCATAGCCTCTCACTAGAAAATCATTCTCAAAGTTGTTCAGGTTTCTCAAAAATGGTTCCATCTCTGTGGTAATTCTAGCTAATCTATAGCCCTGGGACTTCACTACATTATAGTTGTTTTTTGTAGGATGTAGACCTTTACTGTGGAGTAATAAGTTAACCCTCGTTGGTTTTCTGAATAGATCAGTGGTGATTGTGTTATTGTTGGTGTTCCTGGAAATCTGCATATCTAAGAAAGTGGTTGAAGTATAGCTATGGGAAGAGGCAAACTTCAGGAAGGGGGTTGTTTGATTGAGGAAAGTGATAAAATCTCCAAGCTGCAAGGTGTCACCTTCCCACACAATAAAGATGTCATCAATAAAATGCAAATAGCATGTGATATGCTGCATGCAGTTTGTGTTGTTCAATATATTAGGGTGCTACTCTCGGGTCTATATCAGATTGTCGAAGTTCGAACTTCTGAAAGTTTGAACATTTTAACAGAGATCTCCGTACAGCGCAGAATGGGAAGATTTCCCTTTTCTGCAATGTAGTGCAATCTCGGAGCTGGTATATTTAAAGAATGAGGGGTGTGGGGGGTGTAGCCCCCCATGTGGGTGGTGCAGGGGGGCTTGCTCCTGCTTAAAATATTCAGGTAGGTTTTTGTGTAGTTTATTTATTTTTTTATTAGATGTTCGAACTTTTAAAAGTTCGATCATATGGTGTTGGCCATATGACGGTTGAACTGTTAAAAGTTCGATCATCTAATATAGACCCACTACTCTCTGTGGTCATTAGATCAGGGCTGTTAGCTCCTTCTGTGTCCATTTATTAGGGTACTATCTTCTTTAGTTACACCATAAGGTCAATACATTAGAGCACTGTCTACTTCCCTTAACTTTTATGGTCAGTGTAATGAGTGCTATCTATTGTTCTTATCCCCTAAAATCAGCGGATTAGTGTTATCTCCTTCACTTATTTTCTGCATTTTATGGATCAGGGTGCTGTCTTCTTTGCTTACTCCTGAAAGTCAATGGATTAGGAAGCTATCACCTTGACTTACTGTTTAAAGTCAATGATTCACAGTGCAGTCTTCTTTGCTCACTTCATAAGAAAACACGGTATCATAGTTCTATCTCATTTATTTCTGGCTTGGGGTAAGGGGTCAGTGTCTTAAGGTGACATCTCCCTTTCTTACTTCCCAAGGTCAGTGTGGATTGGGTTGCTATCTGCTTCAGTTGTTTCCTTTCTTTTCTCATTTTTGGCTTTCCCTTTTCCCCACACTCATCCTGGTGATGTGCAGGAGTAGATAACTAACTGATATTTAACTATTTCTGTGGATACTACACTGAGAAAGTTTGCAAGCCCTTGATTCCACCAAACAACTGCAAGTTCATTCCTGACCTGTCTGAAACATGAAAATCAGCTGCTACATGGTCCACTCAGCCCTGCCAGAGCCTATTCCTATCTATTTAATGTATGTTAACCAATATAAGTATATACTTGCAATTTATCTGCATTTTAAGCCTGTCTGCATATCACCAAGTCACACTGCTTGCCCTATCCCCTCCTGTGCATCTCTGCCTCCACTTACTTTCATATCCCTCCTTGCAACTCTCACAGTGCATCTGTATGAAGTCTATCATTACCTATATGCTAGCTCTCAGCAACAGTTTCACATTGTACTTTCTAGAACCCCACCTCGGTCTGTGTAACCTATTTCTATAAACCTCCATTTCCCTAACTCTTATGGCCATTAAAGCTGTATAAATGATTGCGTGCTGGCTATAAGATATTCCTGTATATATCTCTGTTTTTGTAGCCTGCAACTTCCTCTCACATACCTCACTCTTGCAGGCTTAACAGCTACTATAATCCACTCTTTATGTGATTTAACTATTGTTTCTGTGACTGATTGTTCTTCACAGTTTACTGCAAGGTGGTTCAGCCTGCTCCACTCGGGCTCACTCCGTTCCCCTACCCTACCCACAAATAACACCCACCCCCACTACTCCTACATTTATATATTTATAACTCCACCCTCTTTTTCAATTAACCAACCACATCACCCACCACATTGACCCAACTCCACAATCAATTCCCAACACACCCCTTAAAGTACCCCAGTCATACATATTCACTCAGAACAGCTCTTAACTAGGACCACACTCCATAACTCTATTATAGCACACTTTAACATCCACAATTTCTCTTCTTCCACACCCTATTCACCCAATTATATACTTAATATCAAGCCTAACAACTCTACTAATCATCTTAACACATATAACATCACTACCACCTCAAGCCTTAACAATTACACCCTTATCACATACTATGACTGGCACCCACCAACCTTATCTTAACAGTTTATTGGATATCTCCCTACAACTCTTTCTCTATTCCCTATGCTATTACTCACCTCCTAAACTATTATACACCCCACAGAGTAAATATTGTCTTATACCTCTTATTTGTACTTCTCCAAAAAAATTAATACACTACTCTCTTATTTAATCTCAGCACTGCTTCAGTGTGGAGATATTCAGCCCAGTCCAGGTACACATACTCACCAAGACCTCTGAACATGTCCAAGAAGCTTAAATATTATGCCCCTTAACATTAGAAGCATACACAATAAAATATCCCCTGTTCATGATTGGATAGACCAACACAAACCAGACATTTTAGCCCTAACTGAAACCTGGCTAAACCAACCATAAAAGATGTTGAAGTGTTACCAGCTAACTATGGCATAAATAGACTAAGAACTGCACAGGAAGGAGAAACAACCTAAGCTCAGCACAAAAACTCCAAAAATGCCACAGAAAAACCTCCAACATAAACGTAATTTTAATCAATAAATCATACAAAAAGATAAGCTCTTTCAGTCTGCATGTACAAAACCTCATCAGATAAATCCATGCAGAAAACAATGCTATATAAATAATTAAAAAAAGTAATGTGATAAAATACCACATGGCCAGTTATAAGAATTAAAATATAGTTGCCAAAATAGTTATCTTCTCAAGCAGAACTGTCCAGGGACTACCACATGGATTAGGTATGCCCTTCTCCAAAACAGTGAATTTAAAAGAATGCCCGGTATGCCCTTTAATATGTCTAAATAGGATGTTAGTGTTTTTTTTTCCATTTTGTATCTCATATGTGTGCTCGTAGATCCACTGATGGATAATGCCGCCAATTGGCCAGGGTTGAATGATCATATTGCCATTGCTCCATTACCGAAGTTGAATGCATTAAGGTGATGAAATATTCTATTTGTTTTTTTCTAATGAGATGGAATTGATTAATATTTTATAGGTTCATAGGTTCAAAGGTAGGTACTCGGCTACTGGCCCAAGGGCCTAAGTAAGCCTAGCCAACAAGGTTCCCTGGTTTACGCCATCCAAGAAAGTTAATTTCCTGTGCCCCTGTCGAGCAGAGCCACAGAAGTGATCCACTGGGTGTATTTTCTATTTTCCATCCACCCATCAAGATTTTTCTTGAAGAGTGCTAATGAGGAACTTTGCTTGACATAGATGGGTAGCTTGTCCCAGAGTATAGGAAGTCTCTGGGCCAGGAATCTATCCCCCCAGCGTGTCCTGTTTATTGTGTTGACAAGGTTTATGTCCCTAGAATGTGTAGCTCGGAGGGATTAGGATTTCTTTAGGTGTAGCATGTCCAACAGCTCTGGGTTTACCATAGCTTTATATGTTAGGCAGAGATCTCCTTGGAGTAGGCGATATGCTACAGAGTAAAGCTGGAGTTTTTTGAGATGGTCAGTGTAGGACATCTGTTTGAGGCCAGTAATCATCTTTGTGAGATACTTCTGTGGCCTTTCCAGCTGCTCCAGATGTCTTGAGAGGTACATTCTAAAAGGAACATTGTACTCTATAATGGGTCTAATGAGTGCCGAGTAGAGGAGAACAATGACCTCTTTTTTTCCTGGATGAGAACCCTTTTGTGATGAGGTGTTGCACATAGAAGGATTTCCTGACTACTGTGGCGATGTGATTATCAAAGGAGAGACTACTGTCCACCTGGGTCCCAAGGTCTCTTATCATACATTCGGCATTAAGTAGACTGCCGTTTATGTGGTAGTTCATGGGTACAGAGTTTTTACCAAAGGGGATGACAATGCACTTTTTGGCATTGAGCTTGAGGCCATGCCTCTCACACCAAGTATCTGTCTCAGTGAGGTCCTTCTGTAGGATGTCTACATCATTTGGGGATTTGACTATGGCTCCTAGTTTGCAGTCATCTGTGAACTACATTAGCCAGAGGCCTTCTGTGTTAGTCTGTACTTCAGAGAATTAGACACCAAACAGGAGAGTTCTCAGGACTGAACCCTATGGTACTCCACTTGTCACTGGTTTGAAGTCAGATTTGGAGTCTGCAACTTTTAACAGTGTGGGTTCTGTCAGTGAACCAGTTGGCAACCCATCTTGTGATGTAGAGATTTATACCTAGTTTAGTGAGTTTAGCTATAATTCCAGAATGGGGGATGGTGCCAAAAGCCTTGGTGAGGTCAAGATAGGCTGTGTAAACCACCTTACCCTCATCTACAGCTTTGGTGACTGCCTCAAAGAAGTCGATCAGGTTCAGAAGGCATGGTCTGTAATTTTCGTACCGTTGTGCTGTAACTCAGAGCAGATCTGGGTGTTGCCATTGAGATTCTTGACATATCTATAGAATGCTTTGTGGTTGCCCTTAGAATCAACGGCAATTTTGTTTTTGTAGCTAGCTTTGGAGGATCTTATAAGGGATCTCAGCTTCTTACTGAGGCTGACCAGGGAGCTCCTCCATTCATGGGATTTTACTCTTTTTTGCAACAGTTTCTTCCTTCTGTTGTAGAGTTTGTTTATGGCAGGGGACCACCAGATTGGCTTCCTTTTTTTGGAGGATAGCATCTTGGTTCTGTTTGGAATAGCAAGATCCATGCACTCGTGTAAGTGCTTATAGAATGCATTTGTGTGGGATTCCATATTTATATACGTTTTTATATATTTATAACCTTTACTCATTCATTTCTTTTCGGTTGTGCTATGATTTTTTGTTTTTTTTACAAGAGGTTAGGTTACTTTTAAATACACAGCATTGTTTATGTCATGTATTTTATCACAATATTTTATCACATGACATTCTTTAATTATTTAAATGGCACTTTTTTCTGCATGGATTTATCTGATGAAGTTTTGTACATACAGAACAAAAGTGCTTATCCTTTTGTGTGATTTATTGACTAAAATTACATTTATGTTGGAGGATTTTCCGTGTTTTTTTTTTTTTGCTTTTTTATGCTGAGCATAACTACACTAGACAGACAAGAAAGGAGGAGGAGTAACTCTGCACTATGCCCACACCATTAATATAACTCTATTTAATGACAACATCCCACTTTCCCCAACACCAAAATGCTCACATCCTTTATAAACCTTAACAGTACTAAACAAATCTGCATCGTTGTTCTCTACATTACTCCAGGACAAAATATTGGCCTATTAAAGGATATTCTATCCTGGACCTCCTAAACCATCAAGCATAAGACTATTATTCTAGGTGACATTAATATTGATTGGCAGTCCATCTCATTAGAACTACCATCAAACAGTATAAGCCTCTGTGGTTTTTCTCAACTAATTAACTCCCCTACTAGATACAATAAGGACTGCACTCACAATCTACCTTAGACTGGATTCTGGTGTCACATCCAACTAACTTCAACTCTAGTGGCACTCTGTCAAACTCCCTCAGTGACCACCTACTGACACTTACGATTAGAACTAATGTACACCTACCAAGAACCCATAGTCTAAAGTCCATTCATAACCTTACCAATTTTACCCAAGACAAATTCAGTGAACTACTTCTCAGAATAAATTGGACACCACTAAAAAATCTTCCACTAGATGAAGTGGTGCACAACTTTAACACCAGCTTTATAAAAATACTGGACACCTTAGTTCCAGTCAGCACTAAAAGAATAAAAAAAATGTTGCCGCTTGGCTAAACAAGGCTTGTAAAACTCTAATGAAAAAAAGGGATGAATATGGGGTTTCTGAAAGCATAGCAAAAGTAATGTAGATCAAATACACTTCAAACAATTGTGGAAGCAAGTAAAAAAACAGGTTTATTGTGGCAGTGGTGTGGTGCAGCTTTTAACTCTTGTCGGCCAGAGAGTTTGCACGGTTCGGTTCGATTCTGGGTGGGGGTGTGTCCTTGTGTGGAGTTTGCATGTTCTCCTGTGTTCCTCCTCCGTCCACTCGGTACTCCTCCCACTCCCCAACAAAGACATGTATATCACATTCTCCCCGGGCCTGAAAACAAACTCTGAGGAGGAACCTAGTCGGACTTTCCTGGTCAACAAATGATAAATAAATAAAAATAAATAAGGTTGTTAAAGACAAACAATCCTACTATATCTACCTACACCCCCCCCCAAAAAAGAAACTAACCCTAAACAGTTCTCATCCTGGCACTTGTAAAGATCCCTGCCCTTCACTAAATGCTCCTTCATCCCAAATGGCAAAAAAAATTTAACAACCACTTCATACAATCCATAGCCGAGTTGATCTTTAATAACCCCAACCCTCCCCCTCTTCCTCCTCAACTCCCCCTAATAGTACATCCACTGCTAGCTCTGACCATATCCTACATAACAGCTGGAAACTCCTTTCTGAAAACTCAACAATATTCTCCTTACAACCAATACCTACAAGCCTAATAAAAAAACTTCTCCTAAAACTAAAACCCTGCTCTACATCTGCTGACAACCTCCCCATTACCTTAAACTAGCTGCCAACTCCATAGCTTACCCAATCAACATCGTGCTAAAAGATCTATTTCATAATGTGAAGTACCAGAAAGATGGAAAATGCCCTATACCATCCCTATCCACAAAGGCAGCTGATCTACTGAACTGGCTAACTTTTGAGCCATAGTCATTCTATTTCCCATTTCAAAAATATTAGAAAAATTTATGTAATGAAATACATGATGCAAAACAACCTTCTTACACAAACTCAACATGGATTCTGACTAGACCACAGCACATCCACTGCCTTTTTATCCTTTACTAAAACTACTAACAGAGCTAGGGACACAGGGTACTTGGTATATGCCATATTTCATGACCTTTCTGAGGCATTTGACACCATCTGTCATTCCTTACTCTTGCACAAGCTCTCTGACTTTGGCCTTACCCCTCCCATCTTACAAAGGTTTCACGGTTACCTGCACGAGTGAAAACAAGCAGTAAAATGGCTAAATGAAACCTTCCCCTTTTACACAACCCCACTGGAGCCCCACAAGGCTCTATACTTGGTCCCCTGTTCTTCGACATTTTTACAAACACCTTACATATGGCCTCATCCATTGGAACACTCATATAGTATACAGATGATTACACTATTATCTGCAACTGTCCTACATTACCCCAACTTCTCACAATCACACAACAAGCATTTTCAACATTTGAATCCTGGCTCACTAACCACCAACTATTCATAAATGCAAAGAAAACTAAACTCACTTTCTTCCTACTAAAAATTCATTCCATAGACACAAGCCAATTCAAAATACACATTTCTGATAATGCTATTCTTGAAATAGTCCACCACACCAAACTGCTAGGTATAACTATACATGATCAATTCAAGTTTGACCTCCATGTCCAACAAAACATAAAAAAACAGAAACTTGGCATCACACTCCTTGACCGCATTAACCAAGATCACCCTGGCAAAAACCTTCCTACTACACTCCCTTCTATACGGTGCCACTATATTCTCTAACCTACAGACATCCATTAGATCCAAAATGGAACAGTACTACAACAAAATGGCAACAATTGCCACAAACTCCAAAACCAGCACTCACCGTTGTATACCACTGCAAATGCTAGACTGGCTAGAATTCCCCAACCATCTCCTCTATACCCAACTCACAACACTACACAACATAATCAATAAGTCCTAGCCTGCCCTGCCTTGAACAACATAACCACACCTTCCGCCCCAGTAGAACCCTCAGGTCCGAAGATAAGAAGCTTCTTACTATCTCTAAAGCTTCCTGGACAAAGCCTATATTTTTACAGTGTAGCTAAAACATGGAACTCACTCCCACGGTCAACCATAAGTATTCCTGAACTAGTAGCTTTGAAAATATCCCTAAAGCAACATCTTAACAAGTCTTGGCTTTGCTCATGCTTTACTCCTGGCTAATTTCTCATACCCCCCCTCCATCCCTCTGTCTATATGCATATGCCCTCCAGAGTCTCTCTTTGACATTTCTCTCATTTAAACTGACACTACTTAAGAATAACTAATAGCCCCCTGGCATTCCTCATATATAACATCCCTATCACTATAATGCAACTACCCTAAACACCACATTAAAATAAGGTACAACTATTTTAACTACTGACTATCTCACAAAGATCCTTCTACACTTTGTACGGATATCCAAAGACCAGATTGTGTTGCATGCAAAAATGCTTGTTTTCCTCTGCAAATTTTTTAAATACTTGTCAACAGCTATAACTACTTACTATAACATAGAAATCAATCCTTTAACAGATTGTATCAATTACCAAAGGCCAGGTTGCATAACAGGTATTATCTGCATATATTTTTGATTTCCTCTGATAATGTCTAATTACTGATGTATGTGTCTCTTGCTATGGAACTGTAAAGGTTACTTACCATTACTGATTGTACTGTAGGAGCTTTTGTCCCCAGGCCTCTACTGAAAATGGGTTCTTCTGACCCAGATGGACTATCCTAGTAAACAAATGTAAAATAAATAAATAAGTAAATAAACGGGATATAGTACTATCTCTGTCACTTATTCTCTATTATCTGTGCATCATGGTGCAATGCCCATTGTATATTCCCCAAGGGTCATGTATAAAAGTCCATCCTCTTTTGCTTACTTCATAAGGTAATGAATCAGGGTGGCCGTGGTGGTGCAGTTGTTAGCGTTGCCACCTCACAGAAAGAGATTCTCCGGTTCGATCCTCGGCTGGGGTGCCTTCTGTATGGAGTCTGCATGTGCTCTCTGTGGTCACGTGGGTTTCCTCCCACATCCCAAAGACATGCTCTAGGTGGATTGGGCACTCTAAATTGGCCCTAGGTGTGAGTGTGTGCATGTGTGTACCTTCTGTGGAAGGTTGAGTGCCAGGCTGGCAACTCAACACTGTAAAACTCCACTGCCAATCATGAGCAGACAGGTGATCTGCTGTGATGACCCCTAACTGGGAAAAGCCGAAAGAAGAAGAAGATAAGGTAATGAATCAGAGTACTATAACCTTCCTTTACCCCATAAGACTGATAAATTTGGTAACATCTCTTTTGCTTACTCCCTAAGATCAGTAGATCAGTCTATGAATTTCTTTGCTTAGACTATAAGATTGCTAGATCAGAGCACTGTCCTCTTTCCTTGGGTAATATCTTCTTTGCTTATTCGCTTAAGATCTCCTGATCAGGGTGTAGTCATCTTCAGTTCCACAATAAGGTAAATATATCAGGGTGCTGTTCCATTGCTAACTCCAGAAGTTCAATGGATCAGGTTAATATTATTTTTATGTACTCACTAAAGTCAATGAATCATGGTGCTGCCTCTACCAGTTGTTCTCTAAGGTGTATGTATCGTATTTAGCTTACTTCCTAAAGTCAATGAATCATGGTGCTGTCTCTACCAGCTGTTCTCTAAGGTGTATGTATCGTGTTTAGCTTACTTCCTAAAGACAATGAATCATGGTGCTGTCTCTACCAGCTGTTCTCTAAGGTGTATGTATCGTGTTTAGCTTACTTCCTAAAGTCAATGAATCATGGTGCTGTCTCTACCAGCTGTTCTCTAAGGTGTATGTATCGTGTTTAGCTTACTTCCTAAAGACAATGAATCATGGTGCTGTCTCTACTAGCTGTTCTCTAAGGTGTATGTATCGTGTTTAGCTTACTTCCTAAAGACAATGAATCATGGTGCTGTCTCTACCAGCTGTTCTCTAAGGTGTATGTATCGTGTTTATCTTACTTCCTAAAGTCAATGAATCATGGTGCTGTCTCTACCAGCTGTTCTCTAAGGTGTATGTATCGTGTTTAGCTTACTTCCTAAAGTCAATGAATCATGGTGCTGTCTCTACCAGCTGTTCTCTAAGGTGTATGTATCATGTTTAGCTTACTTCCTAAAGTCAATGAATCATGGTGCTGTCTCTACCAGCTGTTCTCTAAGGTGTATGTATCGTGTTTAGCTTACTTCCTAAAGTCAATGAATCATGGTGCTGTCTCTACCAGCTGTTCTCTAAGGTGTATGTATCGTGTTTAGCTTACTTCCTAAAGTCAATGAATCATGGTGCTGTCTCTACCAGCTGTTCTCTAAGGTGTATGTATCGTGTTTAGCTTACTTCCTAAAGACAATGAATCATGGTGCTGTCTCTACCAGCTGTTCTCTAAGGTGTATGTATCGTGTTTAGCTTACTTCCTAAAGTCAATGAATCATGGTGCTGTCTCTACCAGCTGTTCTCTAAGGTGTATGTATCGTGTTTAGCTTACTTCCTAAAGTCAATGAATCATGGTGCTGTCTCTACCAGCTGTTCTCTAAGGTGTATGTATCGTGTTTAGCTTACTTCCTAAAGACAATGAATCATGGTGCTGTCTCTACCAGCTGTTCTCTAAGGTGTATGTATCGTGTTTAGCTTACTTCCTAAAGTCAATGAATCATGGTGCTGTCTCTACCAGCTGTTCTCTAAGGTGTATGTATCGTGTTTAGCTTACTTCCTAAAGTCAATGAATCATGGTGCTGTCTCTACCAGCTGTTCTCTAAGGTGTATGTATCGTGTTTAGCTTACTTCCTAAAGTCAATGAATCATGGTGCTGTCTCTACCAGCTGTTCTCTAAGCTGTATGTATAGTGTTTAGCTTACTTCCTAAAGTCAATGAATCATGGTGCTGTCTCTACCAGCTGTTATCTAAGGTGTATGTATCGTGTTTAGCTTACTTCCTAAAGTCAGTGAATCATGGTGCTGTCTCTACCAGCTGTTCTCTAAGGTGTATGTATCGTGTTTAGCTTACTTCCTAAAGTCAATGAATCATGGTGCTGTCTCTACCAGCTGTTCTCTAAGCTGTATGTATCGTGTTTAGCTTACTTCCTAAAGTCAATGAATCATGATGCTGTCTCTACCAGCTGTTCTCTAAGGTGCATGTATCATGTTTAGCTTACTTCCTAAAGTCAATGAATCATGGTGCTGTCTCTACCAGCTGTTCTCTAAGGTGTATGTATCGTGTTTAGCTTAATTCCTAAAGTCAATGAATCATGGTGCTGTCTCTACCAGCTGTTCTCTAAGCTGTATGTATCGTGTTTAGCTTACTTCCTAAAGTCAATGAATCATGATGCTGTCTCTACCAGCTGTTCTCTAAGGTGTATGTATCGTGTTTAGCTTACTTCCTAAAGTCAATGAATCATGGTGCTGTCTCTACCAGCTGTTCTCTAAGGTGTATGTATCGTGTTTAGCTTAATTCCTAAAGTCAATGAATCATGGTGCTGTCTCTACCAGCTGTTCTCTAAGGTGTATGTATCGTGTTTAGCTTACTTCCTAAAGTCAATGAATCATGGTGCTGTCTCTACCAGCTGTTCTCTAAGGTGTATGTATCGTGTTTAGCTTACTTCCTAAAGTCAATGAATCATGGTGCTGTCTCTACCAGCTGTTCTCTAAGGTGTATGTATCGTGTTTAGCTTACTTCCTAAAGTCAATGAATCATGGTGCTGTCTCTACCAGCTGTTCTCTAAGCTGTATGTATCGTGTTTATCTTACTTCCTAAAGTCAATGGATAAGGGTGATATCTCTACCAGCTGTTCTCTCAGGTGGATGTATCAGTGTTTAGCTTACCACCTCATTAATCTTTTCTTTCAGTTCAGATCTGTAAGGGTGCTGTGTCGTGTTTAGCTTACTTCCTAAAGACAATGCATCATGGTGCTGTCTCTACCAGCTGTTCTCTAAGCTGTATGTATCGTGTTTAGCTTACTTCCTAAAGTCAATGGATCAGGGTGATATCTCCTTCAGTTACTCCCTCAGTGGATCCCTCAGTGGATCAGGTTACCACCTCATTAATCTTTTCTTTCAGTTCAGATCTGTAAGGGTGCTCTGTCATTCACTTACTCACTATGTTTAATGGATCAGAGTGCTGTCTTCTTCACTCTTTCTCCCTAATGTCAGAGTGACAGGGTGCTACCTCATTTGCTTTTCCCTAATATCAATGGATTATGGAGCTACGTTTTTTACTTTTTCCGTAGTGGCAATATATTAGTATGCTATCTATTTTATTCACTGCCTAAGGTCAAAGTATTACAGTATCTCCTTAACATATTCTCTGAAGTGACTGTGTCAGAGTGATACGTTCTATATCTACTCCCTCAGATCAATGCAGCTGTGGGCTGTCTCCATTGCTGACCCTCTATAGTCAGAGGATTAGGATGTTATCTTCTCCACTTGTTCACTAAGGTAAATGTATCTGTTTGTTGACTCATTCACTCACTCTCTTTCTAATGGCAATGTATTACAATGATGTTCCCCTTACTTATCTACGTTTTAGTCATTCTGCCAGTGAAAAAGTATTTTTAACCAAGCCTGCTATCATGGAATCCTCTAACATCATACCTAAGAGACTGTTATTTCTGGAAACATTTATGACTTGTGCTTTAATGATACCTGGATAAAATGGCAAACTCAAAATATGCTAAACTAAATCCAGCCTCCCATGAATGGACAGTCTTCTTATTTACAGACCATTGTCTTTGATTTTTAACCTCACGCTCATAACCAGACACACTATCACTGTTTATACATGCCTATGGCAGAAAAACTTAGAAGTTACACAGATAAATATAAAGGAAAATTACAAAATAAGCAGTTTATTAATGACACGAAAAAGTTCTACAGAGAATTCAGAAACAAGGTGGAAGTAATTGAAAGACCACCTAAAAAAGAAGAAATACATACATTTTTGAGAAGTATTTATGAAGATCCTGTGGAACATAACAAAGATGCTAAATGGATAGAAGTAAAAGAAAGAATAAGAAGTTCTAAGGTACATGATATGAAATGGGATGAAGTAACAACCAGAGAGATTGAAACAAAATTAAGAAAAGCTCCCCAACTGGAAAACACCAGGCCTAGAGGCAGTACCTAACTTCTGGTTAAAAGTATTAACATCTTTGCACAAAGATTTAGCCATGAGTAAGAACTATTTATATGCGCACCCTGAAAGAACACCAGCCTGGTTAACAACAGGAAAAACAATCCTCTTACTTAAGAGTGAACCTGCAAGCTACCCTTAAAAGTATAGACCAATAACTTGCCTTCCGACGACGTATAAAGTATACAATGGAATTGATGCCGACAGAGTTTATAGTCATTTTGAAGAAAACTGTATTATGGCAATAGAACAAAAGGGCAATACAAAAAGTCATATGGAACAAAGGATCATTTGTTGTTAAATAAAATCATAGTGGAGAACACTAAAAAGGGGAAAAATTAATGTATGGCATGGATTGACTACAAAAAAGCATTTGACAGTATCCCACATTCATGAATAAAAGAGTGTTTAAAAATGTGTAAGATTCATCCTACACTGGTTGAATACATTACAGTGACCATGAAACAGTGGCAGACCACTATGCAATTAAGCCATGATAAAGGAGAAATTATTCTTCCAGGAATAAAAATTCAAAGGTGGATATTCCATGGTGACTCCCTGTCACCGCTGCTATTCTGTCTTGCATTTAACCCATTATGCTGTCTACTTAACAGATTAGGCCATGGTGATGATTTAAAACTGCATACCTCATCAGATAAGGAATTGAAAGCCCAACTGCAAGTAGTCAACATTTTTTCAGATGATATAAGAGTGTCATTTGGTCTTGATAAATGTGCAAAAGCAACCTTTAAAGCAGGAAAACTGGAGCACCAGGAAAACATCAGTTTGGGACAAGAATGTGATATAAATCAACTTGAGCAAGAAGGAGTGTATAAATATTTGGGAATTGATAAAGGATCAATAATAAAACATGAACAAATGTGAATAAAACTTAGAAAGGAATATTTTAGAAGACTTAAATTCATTCTGAAAACTGTGTTGACATCTAGGAACAAAATTCAAGCTATAAACCAATTTGCTCTTCCTGTCCTAACTTATACTTTTGGAGTGATTGACTGGCCTCAAAAGGTGTTGGGTAGATTAGACAGGAAAACAAGAAAGATGCTTCATGCTCATCATATGATTTCTAAAATCAGTGCATACCAAGATTATATATTCCCCATTCCAAAGGAGGTATTGGCCTCCTTGAAACTGATTGCATGTATAGATCTGCAATCGTGGGATTGCACACATATCTACTGACCTCACAAGACCCAAACATGAGGAGAATAAATCTAAGATGACTTTCCTGCTTAGTCTAGTTGAAGCATATAGGTGTCAAGCAGGAATGGAAATCAAACCATAAGTAGATACAATTCAGGCAGCAACTGAATGTGCCAAAAAACAAAAGAAAGAATATAAGGTGAAGGATCAGATGAGAAGGCAAGAAATGTGGAAAACGCATAAATATAGTTGCAAGTATAGAAAACGTCTGGAAGAACCTCATGTTGATCAGAATTGAATGCAGGAATGGTTAAGGACAGGCAAATTCAAACCGAAAGATGAAAGGTTAATATTGGTGGCCCAAGATATTGGGCTACATACACATTGGTTTACATTTTACAAAGTCTATTGAACATGTGGGAGAAACAGGCAAATGTAGGTTTTGTAAAGCAGAATTGGAAACAGTCACACACCTTTTTGCTAGTTATGACATATTAATAGCAGAATGATTGTATACGGAAAGGCATAATAATGTGGCAAGACTGTTGTACTGGGGATAGTGCAAATATTATGCTGTTGAAGTGGATAAAAAAAGACTGGAAACATGAGCCACAAAGCATCATAGAAAATGATGAAGTCTACATAACATGAGGTTACCCATTACCAACAGTTCCAAAGATAGATGTGAGAAAACCAGATGTTTTGGTCCATAAATAGAAAACAAAAGTAGCATTGATCATTGAAATTGCTACACCCAGCGACTACAGTATCTTGCATATAGAGATAAAGTCATAAAATATCAGGATTTGCAGGTAGAAATGAGAGCAATGTGGAAGAAAGATACCCAGAGAGTTCCAATAGTAGTAGGAGCAACGGGTCTTATAAAAAAGAATCTACAATCATATTTAGATATGTTACTAATACATATAATTCCATATGAAATTCAGAAGGAGTCATTATTGGGCACATTGTGGGTGCTGCGAAGAGCACTTCTGGTTGACATCAAAGATTGAAACAATACTAATTTCATGAACTTTAATCGTACTTTGACTTAGGAATGGGGTCCATTCCTGTCATACTATTAGAAACCCAAATGACTTAGAGAAATTAAAGAGTGAATTTGCAGTCACCCATCCATTGATCTAGATTTGTTTGAAGAAGATCAAGGAGGGCCTCAGTGTCATGTAAATTGGAAGCTTGTTCCAGAGAAGTGGCAGTCTCTGGGAAATGCCTCTATCTCTCCAGTATGACCTGTTCATGTCAGAGGCTAGTTTAAGATCCCAGGAGTAAGTGACCCTCCTGCAGTTTGATTTACGGATGTGTAGCATTTCCATTAGGGCCAGGTCAGAGACTGCTCTGTAATCCAGGCATGGTTCACCCCTTAGCAACATGTAGGAGACAGAATACAGTGACAGGGCTTTTGGTCTTTCCAGGTAAGATTTGTTTTGTGTACCCTGTAATTTCTTGGTGAGAAACCTGTGTGGTCTCTCCAATAATTGGAGGTATCTGACGAGGTAAATGCAAGAGTTAGCATTGTACTCAATTATTGGTCTGATGAGGACTGAGTATAATAAAATTATAACATCCTTAGATATATACACAATGCCTTTACTTGTAAGTTTCACCCCATAGAAGTATTTCCTTACTACTGTGGATATGTGGTGGTCAAAGTTCAGATTGCTACTAGCTTGAGTACCCAGATCACATATTACTGGGTCTACACTTGAGGGGGTGCTGTCTATAATGTAATTAGCAGTATTTTGGCTTTTCCAAAGGGAGTAATAATGCATTTTTTTCACTTAGCTTTAGTCCATGGCTTTGGCACCTGCCATTTGTCTGCATTAACCCTTGTCTGCAGTATATTAACATCACTGGGAGACTCAATGATTGCTTCCAATTTGCAGTCATCAGTGAACATAGTCAGTCACAGGCCATCCAGGTTTGCCTGGACTTCTGAGAAATAAATTCCAAACAGTACAGAACCCACCACAGAACTCTGTGGTATGCCTCTGGTGATTTTTTCTTTTGCTAGAGGCGAAGTCACCCAGTTTGACAGTATGTGTCCTGTTGGTGAGCTAGTTGGCTACCCATCTGATAATGCAGGGGTTAATTCCCAATTGGGAGAGTTTGTCTATAATTCCTGAGTGGGGGACTGTGTCAAATGCCTTGGCTAGGTCAAGATAGGCAGTATGCCTTTCCCTTCACCAGGGCCTTGGTGACTTTCTTGAAGAAGTCAACCATGTGTAACAGCCATGATCAACCTTTAATGAATCTGAATTGGGTTGGATCCAGAGTTTGGAGATTACCTGTGTCCTTGTTAATAAGGTCCATAATGATTCTTTACATGGCCTTGCAGATGAAGCTAGTCAAGCTTATGGGCCTATAATTCCCACGGTCATTTAATGGACCCCTTTGCGCAGAGGGATTACTATTACTGTCCTCCATTCTACTGGAAAATAGCCAGTTCAGACTGTGGTTAAAGAGTGATCCAAGTGGGTTTGCTATCTTTCTATTTTTTTCAGCTTTTGAGACCTGTCACTATTCATAGTTTTAGCTGGATGATTTGATAAAAAAAGTGTATAGTTTTTGTGCATTTTAAACCTAGACTTCAGTTTTGTGACTATGGCAATTTTGAAAGGAGGATAAATGTCTTTATCTCTAATATATCCGGCTACTTTTATTCAGACAAGGCTTGTGACTTACTGATATGTGTTCATAAATGTAAAGATTAATAATATAAAACCCATTGTTACTATCCTTACCATACTGATTTGAACCACTGAGGGCAGTATTCCAGTCTATTTTCATATCATACTAGACTATATCACACAAAATGTATTCCTCTCTCCTTCACAGCATGGTTTTCACCTGCACCACAGTAGCTCCATCCATTCACATCCCCTTTTTTCCCATTTTTCAACATTAGCTCGGGGTGTCACTTCAAAGTGACAATCATCTACACCCAAGGTTTACATTACTGGGTGGCTAGCCCTGCCACAGTAGTTCTTCTACACCACACACACTCACACATATGGCCAGATTAAAGTGTCCAATCGCACCTACTGCATGTCTTTGGAATGTGGGAGGAAACCAGATCACCCAGAGGAAACCCATGTGAACACAGGGAGGACATGCAGACTCCACACAAAAAGCACCACAACTTGGAATTGAACCAGAGAACCTCTTGCACAGTACCTCCATCAGCCTCCTTAATTTCTCTAATACTGTTAACACAAAGAGAAAGTATTGTAAACTTGTATCTGCTCTTTTTCTTGATCTATCCAAAAGCCTGCAACACTGTCATCTATCTTATACTCTCTCCAATCAAGGCCTTGACAGTTCCTATGTATCCTGTTTTTCTAGGTTCTTCTCTAACAGACTCCAGAGAGTGAAATGGCTCACATACATCTCATCCTTACTCCCTTTTACAGTTGGTGGTCCCAAAAGAATTCATACCAGGACCTATCCGGTTCAGGATCCTTGTTAATGTCATTGATCTGATCAGTAAGAGTGCAGTATGCAGATGATTCTACCATCATCTGTTCAGCAAACAGCTTTGATTCCCTACAAAAACTGACTCAGGAATTCAGTTCTAAACAAAACTAACTACCTCTCAGCTATTCATAAACCCTAAAAACACAAAACTAATTCTCTTCACTGGCAAACAACTCACAATAAAGAAAGCATCCTTCACTATTACCTTTTCCAACAATATCAAAATAGAAGTTGTCACACAAACCAAGCTACTAGGGGTTTACACAGGGGAAGACCTAGAGTTTGACTTCCACACTCAATGCACAGAGAAAAAACACACCAAAAAATATACATTTTCTACATTGCAAAACCTTATTTATCTATCACTGCAAGTTGTCATATCACCACTACCTTCTTACTGCATACCCTCCTTTACTCAGCACCAATATTGACAAACATCACAGGCCACTGCCGGTATATAACTTGTCATCCCTGAACCTAGTTCTGTGGATGATGGGGTTTTATTTCCTTAAAGACACCATCATTCAGAGGGCATAATTAAGGTTCGCCAAGAAGCCAGGAGACCCACCACTTGAAAATCCTACATAACCAAATGGAAGTTTCCTTTTGGTGCCACTGGAATGGACAGGACCCCAACATATCACAGATACCTTCCTCTACTAAAATGCCTATGTGAGCTCATGCATACAGATCTGGCCTACTCCTCCATCAAAGCCCACCTGTCAGACATCTTTGTGTGTCGACCCCTCAATCCTCCTCTTATATCCAGACTGAAGCCACTCCTGTCTGACACAGTTATCTGACAGACAGATGCTCCTTAAAGGGGTCCTGCATCTTAGATCACCATTGAAGCCCATAATTTCTCCTTGGGATCTCAACTTTGTGCTAGTGAAACTTATTTTTCTTCCTTTAGAACCAGTAATCTAAGCAAACCTCAAATTCTGCACCTGAAAAACTATTCTACTTTTGGCTCTTACTTCAGCTGTGTTAGTCTCAGAGTTTCAGGCTTTCATGGCCATCCCACCTTTTCTTATTTATCGCAAGGACAGGGTGTCCTTGAGACTGAGCGTGAACCATTCATTCATGAATGCACTGTCACTTAACCAGGCTATTAATCTCCCTACCTTCTTTCCCAACCCACAGAACAGGAGGGGAAAATTGCTATATTTTCAAGACATTCACGGCCAGTTAAGATTGTATCTGGACAAAACCAAATCCATTAGGAAATCTGGCCAACTGTTTGTCTCCTTTATGCACTCAGAATTGGATCAACTATTGTCTAAAAAACTACAGAACTGATGCATTTGCAAGCTTTAGGGCTAAGTTTACTAGGCCAGTCCTTTTGGGCCTCATGGACAGTCCTGAAGCTCATTAATCAATCACCCTTACATCCCATTCAGTTCTGGTTATCACACATTTGTTATGAATACTGCAACAGTAATTTCAATCAGGACATAGTGCAGTTGTGTAAAAACTTACCATAACACTAGATGACCTACTGATCACTGTTGCAGTATTTCTTCCCACCCTTTTGCCTCTCTATATTCTTTTTCCATAAGTTCATAGGCACTATCTGCTTCTCTTCCCCCTGTTCCTGTACTGTGGACAGCATGTTAGAACAAAGGGCACCTCCATACCACATCATACTTCACTCCTAACTGACCAGTCTCTTGCTGTCAGGGGTCTTCAAGCTGCTAGCTTGGAGATAGTCTGAGGAATTACACTTGTATGTCTGAGTTTATACCCCTTTAGTAACAAGTTGAAGTCACTTGTCGAACATATGATCTTGAGAATTTAAAACTTTGGTACCCTATCTGGGTGTCAGCAGTGATAACCCATTTGTTAAGATTACTGCAATCAGTAGGATATTTACTATTATGGTAAGTACTTACAAAAACTGTACTTTTTCATTAAAAATCTTTGCCAGTGCTGTTTTAAGGTGAGTCCATCAGTGAGTCCTATTGTTTTAGCTATTTTACTTTTTTTTTTTGTGTGTGTTTGTGTGACCATGTGCTTGGTATATCCAAGTTTATGAAGGTGTTGGTGGTTTTGTGAGCATAGTGTTGAGATATATAAGGCTTGAGAAATGTTGAAGGCATGCCCTGCACTTGGGAGAGTGCAACAACTTATTTTAACAAATTTCTTCTGGACTTACTGAGTTGAACCTCATTGAGATGAGCAGTGAGGACCCATAGGTGAAGTCCAGTTACTGCTACTGCAACCTTTAAGGCCAGCTAAGAAGGAAACAAACCCTTTTGTACTGTATGGAGAAAGAAAACATGGAAAGATCAATTATAGGCTTTAAGCACACTTTATTGTCTGAACTCTGTACTCATCTGCAGTTGCATTTTATAATACAGCTTGGTTACTTTTCCTAAATGTCAGTCCTTCTACTGAAATGAATAGCAGTGTCAGGATAGTGCATTATCTTCATCTGTGTTTAAAAAATATGATTACAGCTTAGTATGGTTAAATGGCACTTTGAGTGTGTTGGTTTGTGGCACATAAATCTCCATTAAAATATAAGCTGGAAAACTTCACAACCAAATGTTAGAAGCTCAGAAAACTTTCCACCTTATACAGACATACCAGTTCTGGCTTACAGTTTAGCTTTATAAACTCCTGTGAAGTCTTGGGTTTTTTATACCACTCTGTGAAGGTTTGACATGTCATTTCTTTTTGTATTTCAACACACTATTTCACAAAGGTGACTCCTAACACTCATTGTTGTTCTTAACTGATCATTAACAATATGTAGATAATTCCTATGCCTGGTTCATCAGCACAAAATGAGAATAGTTTTCTGTGCTCCATAGTCATACATTTTATTATTATTTATCTTTTGTTGATCTGGTTAGTCCCACCAGGCTAGAAGTGTCTTTCCAGGTGAGGCCCAAGGTGGTATTTCTATTACAAGAGGAAATTTGGCCAGGACATTTGAGAACTTCCCTTACTCTTTTTGATTAATTGTTGTAGAAGCTTTCACAACCACTTGAGCTACCACCAAAACAGATGGGACCTTGGTTTAATATTTCATCCAAAGGAAGGGTTATACTTAGGGCCTCACTATACATATCTCACAGGTAATTTGAACCTATCCAATGAAACATGTTTGCCATGTTGAAATTTCTGTAGGTGATATCTGTGTATAACTACACTTAATTTTAGTTTAAATAAGCTAAGCTTAGATCTCACAAGTCTATTTAAGTGTAAATCTTCTGGTGTCTGTCCAGCTGTCCAGTTAGGCATGGAACTGTATTTTAAGAGGAATATCAAAGTATTATCTTCTACATCCAGAAATGCATTTATCAGTTTTTCCATTTTGCATGTTTGAATATATTTTCCTGCCAATTCATTGCCTGCAGGATGTCCTCATATATAAGGGGAATGGATTTTTCCATATTATTCAAAGAAGCAACACAATTCTGAGGTGATGGTTATCATGTTTTCATATACTTACTGTAACTTGTGACATACACACATTCATGTGAAATACTTCTAGCCCTTATAAACATGCATCCTCCTCAAGCGTGAATGCAGAGATCATGAAGAAATTTTTTAAATCAAATGCAATATTTTCCAGTGTCCTCTTGAAAAATCCTATGGAGAGAATGGTGTCTGCCTGGATATCTGTATTTACATCAAATATGGTGCACATGTTTTAGGTTCATAGGAAGTTGCTGGGCTTGTGGTCCTATAGCCCATTGATGAACCTTGCCCAGTTTCCCAGTTGCCCCAAAGCAGTGTCTGGTAAAGTGACTTGCTCAAGGTCATACAGTAGACAAATGAAGACTGAGGGAACCAAACCTGTACCACAGGAAGCAGCTCTTTATCAGCTCATAGACTTAATCCTCTCTGCTAACTGCCAGATATTAAATGCATTCACTTTCATCATCAAATTCTGACCACCACATGAACATTTATGCAGAGTTTCTTTTTTTCACACCATGAAAATGTATACTATTCAGTTCTTCTGTCACTGTATGTTCAGTTTCCAAAGAGATACAACTCTTGCTTCTCAAGAACCCAACCTTTCTCTACTGACAAACTTATGCTTTTAAGTTTGCATTGCTATGTTTATTTATTTAGTGTTTCTTAATCGGGGTAATGGGGAGAACCACTTCTAGCAGCCATTTTAATTACTGTCAGGATAAGAGGATATAACAGAGAGTGTAAGAGAGTGCCACTCATAGAATTGATATATTTGAGATCAATACTTGTATGATAGCTAATGTGTGATTCTGGGGGTGTTATACCATGTGACTGAGAGTGGATTATCACAGGGATTCTTCCTTTTCCCAAGATACAGTGATTTTGCCGTCAGTGCACGTGTAAGTAGCAGTGTGTGTGGTGAACATCCTTTCGTTTTAGTAGTATAGGGCCATTCCCTGAAGAAACTTCCTTTTTGCCCATTTTATTCATTTCTGATATCCTTAACATTCATGCATTGACACTTTTTGGTGATTACAGTATGTGTTGATCACTAATGCAGCAGGTATAAGAATATATCTCACATGATATTCACATACAGCAGCAAACAAGCCCCCCACAACAAAAGAGTACTAGAAGGCCAATCTTCTTTTAAAAGTTTAATATTTTCAACAGTTACTTCTCATCACTTGTCATTCAAGATATTATTTCATCTTTCACTGACACTTCCTGAAATTAAATTCTGTCATACCCTTTGCTATCTTACGAGTGACATCAGTTAACTGAATTCTTGACAAACCAGTCTACATTGCCCTTTTGACATTCAATATTATCTTGGTGGGCAGATTCATGTGCTCAGCAAACACAGCTTAACTTTTCATGACAGAGATATAGACCTAATTTCTATAGTTAAAAAAAAAAAATCAAAGCTAGATATTCATTCTTTATTTGTAAACATTTTTCTTTGCATGAGGGTGTTTTAGAAATGTAAATGACAGTTGCCTCTGCTGAGGGGATACATTGATGAATCATGACTCAGTATCAAATAAAAATGCTAAAAAAAGCTAGTGTAGGAGGCACATATGGGACACAATGCATCATTACTTTACAAGTCATTAATACATCTTTACATTGCTGGGATTTCAACTTCCCTGAATTTGTTAAACCAGCTTGTGTCACAGAGTCTGTAATGCCTTATGAGTAGATACACTCTTCCCAATAGTAGTTTACCATCCCAACAAATGCCTAAATGTAAGGTGGTGGCTGTATCCTGAATCGCATTTAGCTTTTCAGATGGAATGTCAGATTTCATTTTCATTTGTCAAATGCCACAGATACTCAGTCTGCAATTTGCCATCTCACACATTTATGTACTTATTCATTCATCCATTCATTTATTTTGCTGTCAAACCATGCTCTTCCAGTTTTTACAGCACTTTCTGTATTTGATGGAGGCCCTCATTCTATGAGCTAGGGTCATTGCCCTATTTGATACTTTGAGCAGATTTCTATTATTCTTTGAAAACCTGGAGGGTGCAGAACTCAGACAATACAATGTCCACACAAGCAAACCTCTCTGTGTATTAATGGTCATGTATTCTTTTGAATCATCATCAGACAGTATTTGTTAATAAGGAGATGCTAAGCCAATTTTTTGAGAATTGTATTTATTTGTTTTTATTTTATTCTTTATTTTGACATTTGTTAACCTGGAATGTCCAACTGAGCAATAGACCATTTTCAGCGGAGGCCCTGGGGGAAAAGCCCCCTACCATGCAGCACAGTCATTAATGCTTTCATACTAGGTTCAAATTATAGTTCAGTAGTAGCAAATTGCCTTATACTTAACTTATCATCACACAAAAACAAAAAATTGTTTCTGTTTAACACTTGAAGAATGGGCACAGACCATTTATTGTGCTTCACTCGACTTATACCATTTATTTCATTAAGATTTTTAACATTTTTTTTTATTGTTAGAACCATAAGAATGTTTGTCAGGAAGGGAGGGATAGGTTTCTACCTGCAATATCACTTGCCCCTGGTGATACGGATAATGGGGTGTTCAGTAGGGTGTCACCCTGCAAAAACACTTGATTTTTATTTTGCAGAGGTTAGTTTTCAGAGTATGTGCAGTAGCTTGTTGATGTTGTGCTATCGACATTAATATGTCAACATTTTCGATGTCAGTACTTTGCTGTTTTGATGTCCAATATTGCACATCTCTGTCTGGTGTGGGGGGTTGGCTTTATCGGCCTGAATGTATCCATAATGACTTAAAAAGTAAAAAAAAATCACAGGTATGCAGAAGCCATGTAGCTGAAACACTTAATTTTCCCATGAGATCTTTTGCATATATCTCATGGACCTCCATTACAAAATGTTTAAGGTATCACAGAATGAAAACTCTAGCCGGGTTGGGTTTTTCTTGCAGACTTTACTGAATGGCATGTCTGTGTTACCTTTTACCCTTTGGTTTATAAAAATGAAAAAAGTAGCAAAAAAACCAGCATACTGATAAAAACATAAATAAATAAAAATGCTGCTGGGATGAAATCCACCAGATTTTATTACAGAAAACTCCAAAATAGTTTAAGTGCTTTCATTTGGATTGACACAGAACTTTTTCAGAAACATAATTAGTTCTTTAAATAAACTTCCCTTGAATTTGGCGCCAAAAAACACATAGAAATTCTTAAAGCTATACAGTCATAACTTTAATAAGAAAATATAATGATGTTCAAAAGCACAATACTAATAATAAAAATGCATTTTTTGGTGCCAAATTCAAGGGAAGTTTATTTAAGGAAATGATTCTTTGCATTTAAATGTTTCTGAAGAAGTTCTGTGTCAATCCAAATGAAAGTGCTTAAACTATTTTGATGTTTTCTAATAAAATCTGTTGGATTTCATCCCGGCAGCATTTTTATTTATTTACCTTTGGTTTTTATATATAAATATATATATATATATATATATATATATATATATATATATATATATATATATATATATATAGACATATGTGTGCGTGTATATATTTATATGTATATACATATATTACACCATGGCAGTAGACACATTTAAGATGTTACTACCAAACAATTTATATAAATGCATGCTTCAAAATAACGTTTTCTTTAAATACATCATTCAGTATAATCTTTTTTTACTTCTGGTGTTATCCACCTTTACATACTGTAACTAAAAATCTCACTAACAAAGTTAGCTACTTTTAAATGTCAAATCTCTCTCTCTGTAATCAGCTATTTCATGTTTTAATAACTCAAATGTGTATGGAAAGTACTCTGCATTACCCTGTGTAATGTGATATATAATTCACTGTATTCTCTATATTATTTGTATAGTTCAATAGGTTTGTCTCTGTTTACTGTCAGTTGGTTATTCTCTATCTTACTTTCCCACAGGGCTTTTCTATTGGCTCTCTGTTCTTGGCATTTGCTCAGTATATTATCTATATTATCTGTATAGTTATTTTCTGTTATGTAATGTATTTTCTCTTATCTGTGGAGCGTTTCCTCCCCGGGCCTCTGTTGAAAACAAGAGAATCCCCAGATGGGATTGCCTGGTAAATAAAGAGAAATAAATAATAAATAATAAATAATCTCTGAACAACTAATATCTGTAGTCAAACATTTGGTATTGTTTCAAAGTATAAATCTTAAGTAAGACCTGCATGGAGTAATGGCTTCTGACAAGTCACACCTAAGTATGTGCCTATGCATGTAATCAAAGTAAATACTTTATTTATTTATTTATTGACATTTGATTACGGGAAAAGTTTGACTGGGTAGAAGCCCATTTTCAGTGAAGGCCCAGGGAGAAAAGCTCAAAATTATCACAAAACATTTTAGGAGCATAATTATACAATCTTCAAAAATAAAACAAAAACATGAGTCTGTGCCTGTGAGTTAGCAAAAATTAATGCTATACAAACTAAATTTCTTTAACTGTTTTAAGAGGTGACACATAGTGAAGTATTGTATAGCTTATGAAAATACCTTGTGACATCATAACTGCCAACAAGCTGTTAAGCAACCAGCATTTGAAGATGAACTAGTGGAATGTGGTCTGGCTGAGTGCTTAGCTGCTGAAAGTGTAGAACCTGCATTTTGTCATTGTACTATTAACAAATGTATTAAATGCACTGTTTTATAGATGGAGAGGAATTACAAGGAGTGGTGTAGTCAAGAAGCATGATAACCTTTATTTGTACACAATATGTGAGCAAGAATAAAACTATTACCAACAGGCAAGTGAATTAATATATAACTAGTGGAATGTGGTCTGGCTGAGTGCTTAGCTACTGAAAGTGTAGAACCTGCATTTTGTCATTGTACTATTAACAAACGTATTAAATGTACTGTTTTATAGATGGAGAGGAATTACAAGGAGTGGTGTAGTCAAGAAGCATGATAACCTTTATTTGTACACAATATGTGAGCAAGAATAAAACTATTACCAACAGGCAAGTAAATTAATATATATGCTTATCTTGTTTGCTTACAAGACAATGTATTCTATAACCCATGGAGAAACACAAAGTGTTGTAGGCAAAGTTCTATGCTCTATAATTTTAAGGCCTAATCATACATATGATGTGATAACTGTACATGAATTTCCTTGTTGCAAACAGTTGTAGAACATGCAAAAGGGGCAAAGCTAGAAGCATTGATAATGATACTATGCTCTAATAAAGACAAAATTATGGTATTAGAACATTAACATGTGGGAAGGTTTAGATCTCTGTGGATGGTAAACCTGAAACTGAGTCTGATCCAGTGGTAAAGCTATGAAAGGAGATAATATAGATACACTCTGGGATTCACAAAGCAGTATTTTCCATGCAGGAACAGTGTAGCTGCTCCTGCACAGAAAATGGCTGCTTTGGGATACAGGTACATGCTGTTTTGACATGCATGAGCAGCCCTACACTGTTCCAGCACGTAAAGCTGTGCTGGATGGTAATCAGCTCATTTGCTGGTGAAAACCATGCAAATGAGCTGGATTAGTGATCCAGCAATGCGTCGTGTCTCTGTGCTGGAACAGTGCAAGTTGCAAAAATGTATTCTGTTTATTAACCGAATACATTTCTGCAAATAATACAACGGAGGAATGTCAGTGCTCCAGAAAACATGTATTAATCAGGTTATGTATGCCAATGGCCAAATATATGGTCATTGGCATGCAAAACCATGTAAAAAAAAAAAAAAAAAACTTTTATTTTTGCTGGCCGAACTCGGCCATTGAGGGCAGGGGAAGTGGTACGCTAGTGGAAGGGAGGGAATATGTAGAAATGGGGAGATGGACTTCATTATTACAACTTTCGGCATTTTTCCTTTATAGTCAATGGCATGCAGAAAGTAAAGATTGGCAGGGAACAGTGATTGCTAAGGGGAAGGCTCATGATTAGTGCAGTAACTAGGGCTTAATGCAGTGGGGTATGTTAATGAGGGGACTTATACTGAATCACAACTTTCTCAGGAATTTTTCTAAGTGTCAGACTGCATCTAACTGTGTAGGTGCTCTAACATGATCGTGTAGGCAGGAGGAGCAATGGACATGAAAAGGGTGTGTGTCATGCTTACTGTAAGCACATTGGAGCTCTGTTGGCTGGTGTCAGCTTAGCTAAGCACAGCTAAGCAAGGGGATGTGTTTGAGGCTGTTTATTCTTATTCCATGAATTGAGGAGCATGTTCATGCACAGGGGAGGGACATTTCATGCTCTTTACACTACCTGCAGGCACAAAGAGGAAGAATATAGGAAAAGGCAAAGGAAGTAGCAGAACAAGGTGTACAAATCAGCAATATGGGAGTCTGCAACCCACAATGGGCCAGTGAAAACGCTCAATAATACAGCTCACAGGTGACTGTAGAGCTGAAAATGGGAGGACATGTAAAATAAAAAATAAGGGGCAACAGCATAAAATAAAGAAGAAATGAAGTAGAAATCACTACTATGGGATACTTGCAACTCAGAATTGGCCATGCACATATAATACAGCAGGTAGTTGGCTGCATACCTGAAGATGGGAGGACATGTAAAATAAAATTAAAGGGCAACAGCACAAAATAAAGGTGAAATGACATATAAATCACAACTAAGGGCGTCTTGCAACTCAGAATGGGCCATGTGATTATAATACAGCTGGGAGTTGGCCACATAGCTCTAAATGGGAGAAGATGCAAGTAAAAATTAATTACAAAAAGGGTAACAGCAGAATAAAGGCAATCATGCATCACTAATTCCTCTGACACTCACAGTAGCCAAAGCAAAGCCATGAGTAATATAGCTGGCAGCTGGAATGTATCATAGTCAGCCAATCATACAGGCAGCATCTGCAGCACAGCAGTATAAAGTATGGAAACACCTTACAGTCTGTTTTTATCTACAAACTCTCCACCATTGGTGTATACATGCAGGGGAATTTTAACTTGGAAAATGTTAGGGGCTGCCATTGCTTTGATCCATCAGTATGTGCTAGAGGCTGACGGCGTAGAGGAGGATAATGCTGACAACTGCCACAGACCAAGGAGGAGGAGAAGAGTGCACAGACCCAGGGTAACCTACCAGGGGCTACAAGATCTGGAGATAGTAGAGTGCTACATGGTGGACAGAGACATACTTCAGCAAATCACTGAGCTGTGCAGGCCTCAACTCAGAGTTAGAACCAACAGAGGGGAACCCATCCCAGTGGATACAAAGGTATGTGGAACCCATCCCAGTGGACACCAAAGTATGTGTAGCCTTAATAATTCTAGGTACAGGTACTTTGCAAAGACCTACTGGGGACATCATGGGGGTCTCACAGGAATCTGCATCCAGGGTACTCCACCACTTCCTATATACCATGCTAACACATGTCGGTGAGCACATTTGCTTCCCCAACACCCGTGAGGAGAGGACCAGAAATATGCATCTCCTCCACTATGTAGCACAATACCTGGAGGTACTGGGTGCCATAGACTGCATGCACATCCACATCAAAGCACCACCCGGTGAAGAGGGTAGGGTCTACATAAACCACAAGGGGTTCTCCTCCATCAACTGACAGGTCATGTGCAATGCCCAGGGCATTATCATGAATGTATGTGCTGGCAGCACTGGAAGCTATCACGACTTCCACATCTGCATTCATCACAGTTGTACCAGGCATTGCTAGTAGGAGCATCCCATATGGCCATCTGGTGGGGGATGCCAGCTATGCACTGGAGCCATGGATGATGACACCCATCAGAAATGCACACACACCCACACAAGAATGCAATAATGAGGCACACGCACAAACCAGGATCAATATAACGCATGCGTTTGGGATGATCAAGTCATGGTTCTGCTGCCTTGACATATCTGGTGGAGCCTTGCAGTACTCTCCAGCCACATGTGCACACAGGTTCATAGTATGTGCCATGTTACACAATATGATCCTGCAAAAACAGCTGCAGTCGGAACAGCATGGGTAAGGGCCACACAGCCCACCACCATTGCCAAGGTCCCCACAGGCACAGAGGGACTCACAGGAGGAGGCTCCTGAGCCTGCCCCCAGAGGTAGACAGTGGCATGCCCAGTATGCTCATGTCTTGGCAAAGAGGCAACTCATAGCACACATACTCACACTGTAGGGACCCCAGGGACTGACACCCTCTCAGACTTGCACACACAGCAAATGGATGACACACACATCACATTACCTGTAACATACCATGTATAGGCAGTGTAGAGTGTGCATCCAACATAGGCGGCCCTCAAGCACCATCCTCATAACTGATGCAAGTACAAGGCAAGTCAGTTTTCTTAACAATAAAGGAATGGAATAGTATGTTCTGCTAGCATATCTATGGTAATGATTGCATTCATGCAAGGGAATGGAGTGACCTACTGGGATAACAGCACACAACTGACAGCTATGTGGGACACCAGGAAATGTCTAGCTGAAACTGGCTTCCACACACTATGCAGTAGTACCCAAGGTGGCAAGTCCCACTGCAGTGTATATGTGGGGGCAACTAACTGGGGAGGTTATAGGTCACAGGCATGGATGTCAGGGTGGGGGTCCCATAACCACCCCTCATACCTACACAGCAAGTCAGCTGAAGAAAACCACAGAAAAAATTATGGTAAAGGCTCACAAATGGTGGCAATGTTAAATTAACCCCCTACAGACTCACACAATCATAGCACAGCAGGACCCACAGTTGCAGTAAGGCTATGAAGGGTAAGAAGTCTGAAAATTAAATATATGCCAGTACAATCTGACCTGGCCTCTATACTGATATGCCTCCACTCCCCAAGACAAGGCACTATAGTATGGTAAATGGAACCAAAATGTAAAGCAAATATCAGCAAATGTGTACAGTTGACAGGTGTGCCCCCCCCCATATACCCACACAAATGTACTAACATATATGCATGCATGGAAGAAGCAGCATAGCACACATTGGCAGAGCTGTACCAATACACATTGTGAAGATTGGGTGACGACAGATGAAGGCTGCCAGCCTAGCCAGATAGAATTTTGGAGATAATTCTGTCATCTGTAAATATTAATGTAAACCACAGTCTTGTTGTCTTAAATGGTAAAACTAGTGTTACACGTGGAACTGGAAAAAATGTAACAACAGTGCACTCTGCTGACCAAGTAAAGCATGTTGTGACCCTTTGATGTAAACATGGCTCCGGCCAGTCTAGATAAAGGAATTCTTGCTATTGTTTTAAGGCCAGAGTTAATGGCCAGAATTTGCATGCATAAATGTCCTTTATTGCTCGGGTTTCTGCCCAGAGGTGAAGAATGTAAATGTAGTTTCTGTTAGCCTGGGCACCCACAGAAGTGTGAAGAAGGATGTAATGTGAACCAGGAATGTGATTTTAAAAACAGAGCGAATCAGAGAGCATTAAGCATTTTTGTCTTGACCATCCATCTCACAGTACTGTCTTGCTCTATATGTAAGTTTATCTTAGACTTGTGTTTTCTCTTAGAAATATCTAGAAACTAGAAAGATTAGAATAAGTGTTTTTCTGTGATGTCAGAACTGTATTACTGAATTATTTTAAGTATTTCTCTGTGATCTCTGAACTCTTGACTAGCATTGTGTAGTAAAACGTATTGTCTTGTGTTTTGACTATTTGTTATTAAATATTTTTAAACCCTTTCAACTGTGGCTGTTTTTGTAGAGATAATTTAAGCTCTTTAGAGTACTTGCATGCCTTTGGTAAAATTGTACAAAGCCACTCTAATAGCTTTAGCCCTGGGCTATACTGCCAATTGGATAATAATATTACAAGTAATAATTGGACACCCTTTTAAGGGCCTTTGAGTAGCTGATAAATATTAGTGGGTGGTGGCAGCTGGTACTACTGTATAGTCTGGGAAAAGGGGGCACAGCTGGAGAACCTGTGCCAGCCTTCCCCAGGAGTGTCTGTATGGTTATATAAACTCTTCTCAAAGTGTGTGTGTGTGTGTGTGTGTGTGTGTGTGTGTGTGTGTGTGTGTGTGTGTGTGTGTGTCAGCTACTTGAGCAGGGACACAAAGCACTGGTTGGACATAGAGGGTTCTGGTTGTTTTAGCTTGTCGTCCACTAGGCTGAGATCTGGACTCTACTAGTGTTACTGGTGAGGATTGAGGATCCTCAATTGCTGGGCCTGGGCACAGGTGTCACACACATGAAAACATGTTGCCTGTCCACAATATGCAGGGGTCAATCAGCTATGTGTGTGTGTGATTAATACTTTCTGGATCTGGCCAGCTTGTTCTTCTGGTGGTCATCTTGTACTGCCCTAGGTACAGTACTGCCTTTGACAGGGCCATGTGCAGATAACTGCAGTGCCAACTGTTATGCATGTCAGTAAGACCCACTTCTCTGCCACTGACATACCTGGAAGTTACAGTGATATGTGGAATATACTACACATAGTGACATCTTGAAGGATGTGTAGCAGAAGTGCCAGGGTTTTTGTGAATTTAAGTGCTTTGTGGTACTGTTGCCAGTGGTCATTCTCAATAATCCTGTTTTCTCATGTATGCTTTTACAAAGAATGGACATGCCTGCACAGTTGAATGCACTCTGTGCCCACACCCATAACTCCCAAACTCTGACAGCAAGATGTCGGGACAAGGGGCGCAATAAAAGTGGAACAAAGGCACAATGATAGGCATGTGTTGTAAATATTGCCTTTACATACTGAGAAAGTTGGTAGGGCGAGGGGTTTGTAGTAGGGGAAATGGTTTGAAGGTAATGTATTCTGAAACAGTAATGTCTGTATTATCATGTAACATCACACTTCAATCATATTTAACTAACTTACCATAAAAACACATGCTTGCGTAGAAAGGATGAAACCTCTAGCCAAAAACCTGGACAACCTGCTTAAAAATGTACAGGTCAAAGGTATGCACACACAAGGATATGACATCTCAGGTTAGAAATATACTACACAAGCAGGATATCCCCAGCCAGTATATCACCAGGTTGCTGGACTGTTTACACAGCTGTGTGTCATTACTACACTGCCTGTAGCCACACCTCACAAATGGCCTTGTTGGGAAGAATTTACATAGCTGCTCTCATAATATTGGTCTATGCATCATAGAACTAGTATTCCTCTGGTAAAGCACTGTGGTGATCTGAGGATGTCTCTCACTAGGTAACAACACAATACATTGCAGTTACAGACTACAGATATGTCAGAAAATGTCTGCTAAACAAAACAAGTACCCTGCAAAACTGCTGTGTACTCCAGAGAGATATGGTTATAGCACACAAAACCCTGGGCTGGAGCACACCTATCTCTGGAATGGAGTTCAACCCTAACTATAGAAGGTCACACTGGGCATGCTCCTAGTCTTAGAGAATCACAGGACATGTTGGGACCCACATCGGAATATATGACTGTATTGTGTATATCTGTCCATGCATGCAGACAGCTATGTTCACCTCCACTGTCCCCACACACACACACACACACACACACACACACACACACACACACACACACACATGCATCAGACAGATGCATCAGACAGGAATACCTAGGTGGCCCATGTGTTATATCTGCATCATATATATATATATATATATATATATATATATATATATATATATATATATATATATATATATATGTATAGGCAACAGATAACATATGTCAAGCATACACACACATAGATGCGGGGAACTGAGAGACAGACAGTGATACAGAGAGATACACAGGGGGACACAGAGTGAATCACACACACACGGATTCCTTGAATGGCATAAAGTGATGTCGTTCTGTGGACAGTGGCATACCAGTTGTAAACAGTTGTATGTGTTAGCATAAAAGGTGAGCCCACTTGTTTAACAGTACTGAGGCTGAGCTTATAATAGGTGCATAGGTTCATATTTAGGTACTAGGCTATTGGCCCTAGGGCTTATATAAGCCCAGCCAAAAGGGTATCCTGGCTTTTGCCACCCAAGAAAATTATTTTTCTGTGCCCCTGTTGAGCAGAGCCACAGAAGTGATCCCAGGGAGAATTTACTATTTCCCATCCAATCATTAAGATTTTTCTTGAAGAGTGCTAATGAGGAGCTTTGTTTGATATTGATAGGTAGTTTGTTCCAGAGTATGGGAAGTCTCTGGGACAGGAATCTATCCCTCCAGCATGTTCTGTTTATTGTGGTGACAAGGTTTAGGTCCCTAGGGCGTGTAGCTCAGAGGGATTGGAATTTCTTTAAGTGGAGCATGTCCAACAGCTCTGGGTTTGGCATAGCTTTGTATGTTAGGCAGAGATCGCCTCTGAGTAGGTGATATGCGACGGAGTAAAGCTGGAGTTTTTTGTGATGGTCTGCATAGGGCATTTGTTTGAGGCTGGTAATCCTCTTTGTGAGGTATGTCTGTGGCCTTTCCTGTTGTTGTAGATGTCTTGTGATTTACATACTAAAAGGGGCATTGTACTCTATAATGGGTCTAATGAGTGATGAGTAGAGTAATATCACATCATCTGGCAGTGTGTGTATGCATGTCTCCATAGGTCCAAGTATTAGGAGACTCTTCCCACTCAGTATACTTCACATTGCCCTATTTCCCAACAACTGCTGCTGCCATTCACCTTAGAAGTACTATTGCACACCCCTATAAGCTCTGTAGCAGGTGCAATAACTGAGTCACACTGGGATTCTAATCTCAGTACTGGTAACTGTGTGTGTGTGTGTGTGTGTGTGTGTGTGTGTGTGTGTGTGTGTGTGTGTGTGTGTGTGTGTGTGTATGCGTGTGTGTGCATGTGTGTGTGTGTTTGTGTGTGTGTGTATGTGAGAATGAGGGTGTGTGTGTTTGTTTTTTTGTAGGTGAAACAGTTTTAGGCCATTCACACCCACAACACTTCCCAGTGTCCCAGTGTATCAGTTCTGCTGATGCCATTCCCCTTATTGTTACCTTTGGCCAGCTGTCAGCCCAGTAAGCTCTGTAGTGTGTGTGATAAGTGCGTAACACTATAGTACAAATCACTAGATAGACAGGGACTCTCATCTCAGACTTGACAACTGAGTGTGTGTGTATGTTTGTAAGAAGAAGTATTTTGATAAGCCTCAAACCCACAAGCCTACTTTATCAAGCCTGCTGATGTCATTTCCCTTATCAGGACCTTTGGCCAGTTGTAATGCCAGCAAGCTCTGTAGCGTGTGCTGTAACTGTGCAACACTGTAGTACAGAGAGCTAGATAGGCAGGGGATCTAGTCTCAGTTCTGGCAAATGTTTGTGTGGGGTATAAGTGTGTGTATGTTTGTATGAAGAAGTATTCTGATAAGTTACCCACCCACTGGCCTACTTTATCAGTCATGCTGATGTCACCCCCCCTTATAGGTACATAGGCATACTTTTCAATTGTACAGATTTTTGCACAATGTCCAGTGTGTGTGTGTGTGTGTGTGTGTGTGTGTGTGTGTGTGTGTGTGTGTGTGTGTGTGTGTGTGTGTGTGTGTGTGTGTGTGTGTGTGTGTGTGTGTGTGTGTGTGTGTGTGTGTGTGTGTGTGAGAATCATATACTGTGTGGGTTATACCATTTTTATTTGTGTACCACCCTGAATTGTCCCATCACATGACTTTACTAGACCTGCTGATGTCATTCACCTTAGAGTTACCTTGGGATGAAGAGAAATCATCTAAGCCCCGTGGCGCATTTGATAAGTGTGTAACACTGTAGTAGAAATAACTAGATAGACAGGGGGTCTAATCTCAGTACTGGCAACTGTTTGTATGTGTGAAAATAATAAACTGTCTTGGTTATACCATTTTGATTGCGTACCACCCTGTAATTGTCCCATCACCCTACTTTACTAGGCCTGTTGATGTCATTCACCTTAGTATTACCTTGGGACTAAAAAAACATGTAAGCTCCATGGCGTGCTGATAAGTGCATAACACTGTAGTAGAAATAACTAGATAGGCAGGGGTTCTAATCTCAGTACTAGCAATTTTTTGTGTTTTTGAGTTTGAGAATCATATACTGTCTAGGTTATACCATTTTGATTTGTGTATCACCCTGTAATTGTCCCATCACCCTACTTTACTAGGCCTGCTAATGTCATTAACCTTAGAAGTACTGTGGGAGTAGGAGAAATCATGTAAGCTCTGTGGCATGTCTAATAAGGGCATAACACTATAGTAGAAATAACTGGATAGGAAGAGGTTCTAATCTCAGTACTGGTAACACTTTGTGTGTGAGTGTGAGAAATGTATACTGTGTGAGTTTTACCATTTTGATTTGTGTAGCACCCTGTGAATGTCCCATCACCATTTTGGACCAAAGCTCCAAAGGTAGTGGTGTTTCCATATTCATAAAGGATGTGCAAATCTACAGACTGGTAGCCCAACATAAAGCATCTAAAATACTTCAGGTGCAGCTAATATTGGGTAAGACAGCGATTCAGGTTGTAGCCTGATACAGGTCCCCAACCATGTCCCAAGACTTACACTCCACATTCCTAAGCACCCTGGAGAATGTTAGGATCCAACCTAACACTCTCATACTGGGTGACTTCAACTACCCCTCCATTAACTGGGAAAGCTACTCATGTACCAATACACTTGCCAATGTTACCTGGAATTCATTAATTCCAATGTCCTGGATCAGCTCATTCTTACCCCAACTAGAGGTAGCAATATCCTTGACCTGGTCATTACTAACATGGGTGACCATAGCTCTATACCAACAGTCAACTCTTTCCTGGTTAGATCTGACCACAGAATAATCACCTTGGAAATCCACATCCCTCCCACCCTTGCCTCAAAGGAAACCACCATGAAAAACTTCTCCAAAACTAACTTTGGGGTCCTAAAAGCAGAGGTGGCTAACTTCACAGCACCCATGCAAATAGAGAATAGTTGCATGACAACAGAATCATACACCAATGCACTATACGAACACATACACAAATGTATGGATCTCACAATACCCAATATAACAAAGACACTCTCCTGCAAAAATGGAAGCCAATCTGAGGGTCCCCTGCCATAAAGAAATGGTACAACAGAAGTCGAAAATCGATGCAGAATAAGGTGTATCCCCAAGACTGGAAAACCCCCCTTATCAGTCTTAACAAAAAGTTGAGATCCCTCATCAAATCCTCTAAAGCTAGCTATGAAAACAGAATTGTACCACATAGTAAGGACAACCACAAGGCCTTCTATACTTATGTAAAGAATCTCCATGGCAATACCCAGATGTGCTCTGAGATACTGCACAAGGGTACCTCCTATACCGAGCCAGCAGATATTGCCAATATACTGGCCAACCGATTCAGTGCCAACTTTAGCCCTCTCACTTCCAAAGGACCAATCACAATATCAGTAGATTGTCAGGCACCCAGTATTACTGCTGCACAGGTTAAAACAGCACTGTCCAAGGCCAAGAATACAGCATCTATGGGTCCTGACAATATCCCTGGTTGTGCCTTACATGAACTACAGAGTGAACTGGCATCTCACCTTTGTTTCCTGTTCAATCATAGCCTCAGCTCAGGCTTTGTCCCTACCAAATGGCGGACTGCTATGGTAATCCCTCTTCACAAATGAGGAGCGACTACATACCCTGGGAACTATTGCCCCGTTAGCCTGATGAGTCTGATATGCCAAGCTATTGAAGGCATAGTCATGGATCTAAAAAACAAGGATATTGGGAATCTCCAAACTCTGGATCCCACACAGTTTGATTTTGTGAAAGGTAGATCATGCGTGCTCAACGTGGTATACTTCTTTGAGTCAATCATCAGAGCTGTGGATGAAGGCAAGTTGGTTCATACAGCCTACCTTGATCTTTCCAATGTCTTTGACACCATTCCCCACTCAGGACTCATAGACAAACTCACTAAGTTAGGCATCAACCACTATATCACTAGGTAGGTTACAAACTGGCTCACAGATAGAACCCACAGTGTCAAAGTAGCTGACTCCAACTCAGACTGCTGACTAGTCAAGAGTGGAGTCCCACAGGGTTTGGTCCTGTGTTCGCTCCTGCTTGGTATCTACTTCTCTGAAGTCCAGGCCAACACAAAGGGACTCTGCCTGACAAAGTTTGCAGATGATTGCAAGTTGGGAGCTATTATTAACTCCACAAGTGATGTTGACATCTTACAGAAAGGCCTCACTGAGACCAACGACTGGTGTTAGCACCATGGCCTTAAGCTCAATGCCAAAAACTGTGTCATCATCCCCTTTGGGAAAAACCTGGTTCCCATGAATTACCACATCGATGGTAGTCCACTGAACACAGAAGGTGTTATAACAGATCTGGGAACACAGGTTGACAGCAACCTCTCTTTTGACCACCACATTGCCACTGTGGTCAGAAAGTCCTTCTATGTGCCACATGTCATTACTAAGGGTTTTGCAACCAGGAAGAAAGAGGTCATTGTCTCCCTCTACTCTTCCCTCATTAGGCCAATCATTGAGTACAATGCCCCATTTGGCATGTACCTCACTAGACACCTGCAACAACTGGAGAGGCCAAATGGGGCATTGTACTCAATATGGACAAACTCAAAATGACTCCAAGTATTTTCTGTCTCATATCGCCTAATTAGAGGCAATCTCTGCCTAACTTACAAAGCCATGTCTGACTCAGCTCTGTTAGAAATGCTACATCTAAAGAAATCTCAATCCCTTCACACCACACGATCCAGAGACCTTAACCTCATTACCACAATCAACAGAACATGCTGGAGGGACAGGTTCATAACCCAGAGACTGCCCATGCTATGGGATAGACTTCCCATAGATGTCAAGCAGAGTACCTCACTGGTCCTCTTCAAAAAAAATCTTGATGAATGGATGGGAAATAGAGAATTCACCCTGGGGATCACTCCAGTGGCTCTACTTGACATAGGCACTGGGAACTAAGGTCGGGTGGCATGATTCCAGGGTAATCCTATAGGCTAGGCTTGTAAAGGCTCCAGGGCCATTAGCCTAGTACACACCTGTGAACCTATGAACCCTACTTTACTAGGCCTGCTTATGTCATTCACCTTAAAAGTACCTTGGGAATAAAAGACATCATATAAGCTCTGTGGTGCATCTGATGATAAGTGCATAACACTGTAGTAGAAATAACTAGATAGGCAGAGGTTCTATTCTTAGCACCAGCAACTATTTGTGTGAGTGTGAGAATAATATACTGTATGGGTTATACCATTTTGATTTGTGTACCACCATTTAAATGTCCCATCACCCTACTTTACTAGGCCTGCTGATGTCATTAACCTTAGAAGTACCTCGAGACTAGAGGAAATCATGAAAGCTCTGTGGTATGTCTGGTAAGTGTGTAAAACTATAGTAGGCATAACAAGAAAGGTAGGGGTTCTACATCCAATATTGGCAAGTGTGTGTGTGTGTGTGTGTGTGTGTGTGTGTGTGTGTGTGTGTGTGTGTGTGTGTGCATGTGCATGTATGTGTGTGTGTGTGTGTGTGTGTGTGTGTGTGTGTGTGTGTGTGTGTGTGTGTGTGCATGTGCAGGTGCAGGTGCGTGTGCATGTGTGTGCGTGTGTGTGCATGTGTGTGGGCATGTGTGTGCGTGTGCGTGTGCATGTGCGTGTGCGTGTGCATAAGTGTGCACGTGCGCATGAGCATGTGCATGCACATGTGTGTGCATATGTGTGTGCATGTGCATGTGCGTGCATGTGTGTGTGCATGTGCACACACATGTTTGTGTGCATGTGTGTGTGCATGTGTGCATGTGCATGTGCATGTGTGTGTGTGTGTGTGTGTGTGTGTGTGTGTGTGTGTGTGTGTGTATGTGTCTCTTTTGGCATAGATCATATCTTGTTTAGCTGATAGCATTTTGATTTGTATACCATCCATGCCTGTTTATCCCCTCCTGATGGCATTATTTTATATAGTGTGGTAATGGCAGCTGTCTCACATGCAACATGTTAAACCATTGTGCAGGCCATTCCAGTCCTCTGTACAGATGTTTATGGAATAACCAGATGTTTAGGTTCAAATGTTCTGTGATGCCTGTGCACTGGCCCAGCAATCAAGGTGCCTGAATCCTCACCACTAACACCAGTAAGGGTGTCTACATTGGTAAGGATAAAAAATACACACACAGTAAAGTACAATGTTCCCTAAGACCACACAGAGATCACAGTCAGTCTGGGGCTATTTTCTCATTTTCTCTCCTAATCCCCACTAAGACTCCCCACTGGCACAGCTATAGGGTCCAGATCTCAGCCTAGTAGTAAAGCTAAAACCTCTAGGACCTTTTCTCTCCAACCAGTGCTTCATGTCCCTGCCCAAGTAGCTGACACACACACACTTTGAGACACTTATGGGGAAGGCTGGCACAGGATCTCCAGCTATGCCCCTTCTCTGCCAGGTGATAAGGTAGGAATCACTGCCACCAACCACTAATATCAGATACTAATTTGGCCCTTACTAAAGGGTGTCCAATTATTACTGTGCAATATTATTATCCAAATAGTAAGTGTGACTCAGGGCCAAAGCCATTGGAGTGGCTTGGACAGTATCACTATATACATGCAATGTACTCTAAAGCTTAAATGATCTGTACATAAAACAGCCACAGTTGAAAGATTTAAAAATATTTAATAAATAATAAGAACACAAGACAATACTTCTTAATACACAGTGCTAGTCAAGAGTTCAGAGATCACAGAGAAATGCTTAAAATAATACAGTAGAAAAGTTCTGACATCAATATAGAAAAACAGCTAGACTAGAGTTACTATTTCCTATCTATATCTAAGAGCAAACACAGTTCTAAAACAAACTTACATATAGAGCAAAGCAGTGCTGGCGATGTTGTCAGTTTGAAAACAAATGGAAAATGTTCTCTCTCTGTCTCTGAGAAAGTCCTTTAAATTGATAATACCTCCTGCTTACTCATTTTAGATTACATCATTCTTAACAATTCACTGGTTTCTCAGGCTAACAGAAACTCTACATTTACATTGCTTTGATCTTGCACCTGGTCAGGAAACCACAATAAGTAAACATTATATATGTAAAATTTAGCAATTAACTCTGGTCTCAAAACAATAGAAAGAATATGCTGGTTTAGACATCATGGATCTGAGTTTGAGATCAAACAATCATACAAGGCTTGATTTATCCACTTTCTGACAGCAGAGTACACTGTTGTTACATTTTTGACATTCCACATTTATCACCATTTTCTTCCATTTAAGAGAACAAGCATGTGGCTTATATTAATATTTACAAATGACAGAATTATCTACAAAATCCAATCTAGCTAGGCTAGCAGCCTTCATATAGCTTCACATATCAACCCAGGAGAACTCAAGCAAGTTTTTCAAGTGATCCTTGAGAAACTTTGCTTGAGAGGGTTAGGTCTATCTGACTATACCTTAACCCATTCCCTGTCTTGACAGCCCATCTGCATTGGCATTGCTGATCCCACTGCAGTGCTGCACTGACATATCATATCCTTGCAACCCTAGGCTCCATCTTAGCAACTTGGCATTTTGCTGGCTGGCTCTTTGTAACCATGTTAGGGGATTGTGGTCTGTAACTACAGTGAATTTTCTTCCATACAAATAAGGCTGAAGTTTTTGTAGTGCCTACACTATGGCTAGATATTCCTTTTCTCCAGCTTCATAGCATTCCACCCTGGGTTAGAACCTACAACTGAGATAAACCACTGGGTGCTCTTCTCCCACTGATGAAATCTGGCTAAGTACAGCCCCCACCCCATGGTTTGAAGCATCCACCTGCACAACAGTTTTGTTGCTGTAATCTGGACTGGCTAACACAGGGGGTCCTCCCAAAGATTCTTTAAGCTTCTGGAATGCCAGCTCACATGCTGGGGTCCACACAACCTTATCTAGCCTGTTTTTCCTTGTCAGGTCTTTGAGGGGAATAGCTATAGTACTATAATTGGGGATGAACTTTCTGTAGTACCTTGCTGTCTCTAAGAATGCCCTCATCTGCTTTTGGTAATGGGTGCAGGCCATGTCTGAATGGCTTCCACTTTGGCAGATTCTGGCCTGATCTTACCACTCCCCACTCTATGTTCCTGGTAGGAGACCTCTGCCATACCCACCTGACATTTGCTGGGCTTAATGGTCGACCCTGCCCTCTGTAGTCTGCCCAGCAGCTCCCAGACATGCTGAAGGTGCTCTTGTCAGGAATGGCTGTAGACAGAAATATCATCTTGGTAAGCAAGGGCAACCCCTTCTGCTCCTGCTAGGATATGATCTACCAGCCTCTGGAAAGTTGCTAGGGCATTTTCCATCCCAAAGGGCATCTTTATGAACTGATACAAGCCAAAAGGAGTCACAAAGGCTGACCTCTCTCTAGCACTGGAAGTCAGGGGCACCTGCCAGTAACCCTTGGTAAGATCAATGGTTGTAAGACACTTAGGCCCACCCAGCTGCTCTAGGGCATCATCTGTCCTAGGCATGGGGAAAGCATCTGACTCTGTGTGGCTATTTAATTTCCTGTAGTCCACACAGAACCTGGTGCTGCCATGCTTCTTTAACACCACCACCACTGGGGAGGCCCAGTGACTGTTGGACTTTTGAATTACCCCAAGTTCCAACATTTCTTGTTTCTCCTCCCTCAGAGTCTGTTTGACTGTCTCAGGCACCCTATACGGGGCCAATAGGCCTCTGGGGTCCTGTATCCACCAGGTGCTGTAGCAGGTGGGTGCACCCTGGTTTCTCAGTGAACATGTCCTCAAACTACTGTAACATTGGTTGGATTTCTCAAACTAGGGTAGAAAATAGCTGCTGGGACATTGCTACCCCTTCCACTGAGGTGTCAGTCTGAGCCTCTCTGAGGAGATCAGTCACCAGATCTCCTTCAAACTCCTCTTACAATCCACTGCAAATACTCAGCACAAGGGCCTCCCTATCATGGTAATGTTTCTTCATGTTAACATGGTACAATTTCTGTTCCTGCCTCCTGCCTAGAGTTCTACTATTTAGTTAATATCCCTTACCTTTCTTACCACCTTGTAGGGTCCACCCAAGATGCTTGCAGCTTGTCATATCTGGACAGGAATGAGAACCATTACCTGGTGCCTTACAGCATACTCTCCAGTTCAAGCATTCCTGTCATACCATACCTTTTTCTGTTGTTGGGCTTCTGACATTTTCTCCTGGGTCAAGCCCATGTGTTCCCTGACCCTTGTCCTGAGGTTTAGGACATATGCCACAACAGACTCCTTCTGAGATTTACACCCACCTTCCCACTCATCATGAATTAAATCTAGAGGTCCCCTCACCCTATGCCCATTCAGCAACTCAAAGTGTGAAAAACCTATGGATTCCTGGGGAACCTCTCTGTAAGCAAACAACAGATGGGGCAAATATTTGTCCCACTCCCTCTTAAACTAGTCTGCAAATGCCCACAGCATGGACTTGAATGTAGAGATTAACCTCTCAACAAGACCATTAGTCTGGGGATGGTAGGGGGTGGTCTTCAGGTGGTTCACCCCACTGTTCTTCCACAGACAAGCCAGCAGCTCTGACAGGAAATTGATAGCTCTGTCAGTCAGTATTTTGTTTAGGAAACCTACCCTGCTGAAAATCTCTAACAAAGCATTTGCCACCTTTTCTGCCTCAATAGAGGACAAAGCCACTGCCTCAGGGTATATTGTAGCATAATCTACTACAACTAGGGTATACATTTTCCCTGTGGAACTTGGGATACTCAGAGGCCCCAAAATATCCATAGCTACCCTCAGAAATGGCTCCTCAATCACAGGCAAAGGCATCAAAGGAGCTCTCACCTGTCCTGCCTTGCCTACCTTTTGTCACTGCTCACAGTTCCTGCAGTACCCAGTTACATCTCTGGAAATTCCAGGCCAGTAGAAGTTCTGCATAATATGTCTCTTTGTATGTTTTATGCCCATATGATCTGCAAAGGGAATATAATGGGCTATGACTAGAAGTGCCAGATGGTAGGCTCTAGGCACTACCAACTGCTGTACCCTCTCACATTCTAGCCCTCCCTCAGGGGTCCAATATATAGTAACCCTTTGTCCCAGTATACAGATTCCCCCTTCCCTTGAGAATCAGGTGCCTCCCTGTCTACCTGCCTAAGGCCTTGCAATGACGGGTCTGAGAGCTGAGCCTGTCTCAACTCTCTCTTTGTAACCCCCCAGCTACCCTTCCACAGGAAGTCTGGCATCCTCTGACAGTGGTGCCTCACTGTCATCCTGGGTGCAACTACTCACCTCTACCTTTGCAGTCACTTTATGCAAGGGAACATCAGTACCCACAAGCAGCTGTGGCTCACCCTCAGTCCCACTGCTACAGCATAGCTTCCTCCCTGAAGTAACCATCTCACCAGTCCTGGCTGCAAGTATGCGGTCTGTCTGGGTCTCCCCAGGCTACTAGATCCACATGCTTGTCTTGAAGTCTGACTGTGTGTAACTGCATTAGCACATATTACTGCCTCATCAAAATCCTTCCCTGTCAAGACATCTGCAGATGGTCGTTTGGTACCCCTGTTCTCTCATGACAACCTACCATTGGCATTTTCTCTTTCCCACTTACTGGCTCTCTCACCTTTTGTTCCCCACCTTGCCTCTGTGAACATCTGTATGCCACATGGGTCCACTGGCTGCATTCAAAACATTTAACCCTAGGTCCTAGAAGTCTACCTGGACTAGTCTAGTGGCTTCCCCTGCTACTGGCAGATTCTGTTGAGGCAGTCTGGGCCATTAGACCTATGAGCAGTACTGGGGATCCCTATCCTTTGCAGGGTGCCCTGCTTGCTAGGTATAGGTCTATTTTCTTCCCCAACTCATCTGAAGTAGTACTTTGTCTATCAGCTAACCAATCTCTTACCAAAAGGTCTGCCAGCCCTTCAGAAGTGGTGACCTGACATCCACCTATGAAAATAAGTGCTCAGTTCGGCGACATATTCACTCACACTTTCTTCTGCCTTGAGTCTATGCTCACAAAACTTTTTCCTATAAGTTTCATGTATTAACTTAAAAAATTCTAACAAGCAATTCTTAACAGCAATATAATTAAAACAGTCAACATCAGACATTTTGGACAAAATAGTTACAGCTTTATCATGGAGTAAGGGGGTCAGGAACTGTACTCAGAGCCTTTGGTCAACATCATACTGTTTACATACCCTCTCAAACATATGAATGAAACTATCAAAATGATCCCCATCTGTAAGCTGTGGAAGAAATTTACTGACCTTTTGTGCTTTCCCCATTACCTCCATGACTCTGGCAAAGAGTCAGCATCTCCCTTTTCTTGCTGCCCCTGATGCTCCATTTCCACAGCTTCCATTTCCAAATGCCTGGCCTCCAATTCAAGTCTCTTTAGCTCCAGATGGATTTTTAGGTCCTCTGCACAAAGGTTGAGCTGTTCATTGCCTGAGTGTTGTACATGGCCATGGTCAGGCTGATCATCCTCCTGGTTGCTGTTTTCTGATGCAGCCGTGACCAAAGCTGCAATCATGTCTGCCTTAGTCAGGTTTCTCTGCATCAGTCCTTTAGCCTGGCACATCTCAGCCAACTGGCTCCTTGTCACCTTTTCATGCTCCTCTGCTGACATGCTTGCCTGCTCTCCCTGACTATCTAAGCTAACAAAAGAAATAAAACAATTGTGATCTGAACTCGGTGCATTCACTGTGTGGTTGATTTAGAGTACAAAAACACCTTCAGTGATCACTGTACACAAGCTACAGGAATTCACTATCCACACCACTACAAGCCAATTACCAACCAATTAATATGTGGGTACCCCACCACTGCCAAACAATTAATATGTGATGCCCATGCACTGGCCCAGCAATCAACATGCCTCAGTCCTTACCACTAACACCAGGGAGAGGAGTCCACATTGGAAAGGATAACAAATACACACAGTAAAGTACAATTTCCCCTAAGAGCACACAGAGATCACAGTTGGTCTGGGGCTGCTTTCTGCCTTTCTCTCCAGATCTCCAATAAGACTCCCCACTGGCACAGCTATAGGGTCCAGATCATAGCCTAGTGGTCAAGCTAAAACATCCAGCACCCTTTCTCTCTGATCAGTGCTTCGTGTCCCTGCCCAAGTAGCAGTGAGGTGTTCTGTTTGACATGTATGGGACGTCTAGTCCATAATATGGGCAGTCTCTGGGTTATGAACCCATCCCTCTGACATGTTCTGTTGATTGTGGTAATGAGGTTGAGGTCTCTGGAGCATGTGGTGAGGAGAGATTGGGATATCTTTGGATGTAGCATTTCTAACAGAGCGGGTGAGACATGGCTTTGTAAGTCAAGCAGAGATCGCCTCTAACTAGGCGATATGAGACAGAGAATAGTTGAGCCTGTCCATATACGACAACTGTTTAAGGCCTAGGATCATCTTTGTGAGGTACTTTTGTGGCCTCTACAGTTGTTGCAGGTGTCATTGAGATACATGCCAAATGGGGCATTGTACATGATGATTGGCTTAATGAGGGAAGAGTAGAGGGAGAGAATGACTTCCTACTTCCTGGATGCAAAACCATTAGTAATCAGATGTGCCACATAGAAGGACTGTCTGACCACAGTGGCAATGTGGTGGTCAAAAGAGAGGTTGCTGTTAACCTGTGTTTACAGATCTGTTATAATGCATTCTGTGTTCAGGGACTACCACTGATGTGGTAATTTTTGGGAACTGAGTTTTTCCCAAAGGGAATGCTGACACATATTTGGCCATTGAGCTTCAGGCCATGCTTCTGACAGCATACATTGGTCTCAGTGAGGCCTTTCTGCTGGATGTCAACATCACTTGGGTAGTTAATAATAGCACCCAACATGCAATTGTCTGTGAACTTTGTCATCCAGAGTACATTTGTGATGGCCTGGACTTCAGAGAAGTAGATTCCAAACAGGAGAGGTTCCAGGACCAAACACTGTGGGATCCCACTAGTAACTAGTCTGCAGTCTGACTTGGAGTCAGCTACTTTCACACCATGGGTTCTATCTGTGAGCCAATTTGCAACCCACCTAGTGATATAGGGGTTGATGCCTACCTTAGTGGATTTTATATGATTCCAGAGTGGGGAATGGTATCAAAGGCCTTGGCCAGATCAAGGTAGGCTGTATGACCACCTTGACATAATCCACAACTCTGGTGACTCAACGAAGTTGACCAGGTTGTGCAGGCATGATCTACCCTCCACAAAAAACAAACTGTGTGGGATCCAGAGTTTGGAGATTCCCTATATCTTTGTTTATTAAGTCCATGATGATGTGTTCCATAGCTTTGCATATCAGACTTGTGAGGCTAATGGCGTGATATTTCCCAGGGTCTGTAGTCACTCCTTCTTTGTGGAGAGGGATGATTGTAGCAGTGTGCCATTTGGTAGGGACAAAGACTGAGGTGAGGCTGCGATTGAACAGGGCACACAGGTGTGGTGCCAGGTAACGCTGTAGTTCATGTAGAACACAGCCAGGGAAATTGTCAGGTCTCATAGAAAATGTATTCCTGGCCTTGGACAGTGCTATTTTAACCTGTGCAGCAGTAATATTGGATGTCAGGCAATCTACTGGTATTATGATTGGTCCTTTGGAGGGGGAGGGGTTAGTTTTGCGCTGAATCTGTCGGACAGTATATTGGCAATATCTGTTGGCGTGTTGTAGGAGGTATCTTTGTGCAGTAGCTCAGAGCACATTTGGGCATTGGTGTGAAGATTACTTACATAACTATAGAAGGTCTTGTGTTTGTCTTTACTATCTGCTGCAATTCTGTTTTCATAGCTAGCTTTAGAGGATTTGATGAGTGATTTCAACCTTTTGTTGAGGCAGATAAGGGAGTTGTTCCAGTCATGGGACGTCACCTTATTCTGCATCAGTTTATTTATTCTGTTTTTGAGTTTGTGTATGCCAGGGGACCACCAGATTGGCTTCCTGTTTTGGAGGACAACGTCTTGGTTCTATTGGGTACGGCAAGATCCATGCATATGTGTATGTGTTTGTACAGTGCATTGGTGTATGATTTGGTGGTCATGCAACTTTTCTCCATTTGCATGGGTGCCATGAACTTAGCCACCTCTGCTTTAAGGAACCCAAGGTTAGCTTTGTAGAAGTTTGCCATGGTGGTTACTTTTGCAGGAGGGGGTAGGAGGGATGTGGATTCCCAAGGTGATTAGTTTGTGGTTGGATCTAACCAGGGAGGATTTGACTATTGGTGTAGAGCAACAGTTGTCCATGTTAGTAATGACCAGGTCAAGGATGTTGCCACCTGTATTTGGGGTATGAATGAGCTGGTCCAGGGCATTTTAATTAATGAATTCCAGGAAACATTGGGCAAGTGTATTGGTACATGAGTAATTTTCCCAGTTAATGGAGAGGTAGTTGTAGTCACTCAGTATGAGAGTGTTAGGTTGGCCCCTAATATTCTCCTGGGTGCTTAGGAATGAGGAGTGTGAGTCTTGGGACATGGTCGGGGAACTATACCAGGCTATGACCTGAATCGCTGTATTACCCAATGTTAGCTGTACCTGCAGTATCTCGGATGCATTATGTTGGGATACCAGTGTGGAGGTGTGCACATCCTTTATGAGCATGGAAACACAACTGCCTTGGGAGCTTTGGTCCAAGTTCTTGAGCCAAATGGTGTGGAATGAAGTATAGCCTGGTAGAGCAGGAGTGCTTTCCGCTGCTTTGAACCAGGTCTGTGTTACAGCACTAATGTCAATGTTTGCCATTTTAAGGAGTGCTTCGAGTGACTGCATTTTGAGAGTTACACTTCTAGCATTGAACAGCATGACCCTTAGACTGCAGTTGTTTGTATCTGTTGTGGAGGTAATTTGGTCTTTGGCACACAGCCTAAAAAAAGGCACTATAGTGGTGGCAAGAGCCTTGCCCAGTATCCAGAAGGCCAGGGGTGACAGATGCAGGCCATCTCTGGCAAAGCATCAAGGTCTGTCAATCATGTCATCCCAGGCAAGGCAGACAGACACTGGACCCCCTTGGAATGAAACCAGAAACATAGCCAATTGTTGAAATCAATAATTTTCTGCTTGTACTGTGGTATCATTCTAGTGGGTGTATATCACAACATCGAAGCTCCAAATTCTGAATGACATAACATCGAACTGGATTCATTGAACCTCAGAACATCAAATTGGGGGGGTAAAAAACAAACAAAAAACATGCGGAGTGCAGATGACAAACAAATTGTTCCATGCAGGGGGGGAAGTCCCCCTGCACCCCCACACCCCCTGCCACTTAAATGTACCACTTCAGAGATCGCAGTTAAGTGCACTACAGTGCAGAAACAGACTATTTCCATTTCCTACACTGTAGCATGATCTCAGAGTTGGTATATTTAGGTAGCAGGGGTGTGGGGGGTGCAGGGGCACTTGCCCCTTTGCCTATACCCTTACTGTTACCTGTCACCATTGGTAACTGACATTGACATGGATTCGATGTTTTAATGGTTCGATGAATCCATTTCGATGTTATGTCATTCAAGATTTAGAGCATTCGATGTTCTGATATAAACCCATTCTTGGTGATATTAGGATGCTGCTCAAGGCTAGGGTCATACCCAGCTAGGCTACATAATCTGAGAGCAACTCCATGTATCTCTTCATGTAGTCCAGGAAGGGACATATCAGGTCATTCCCACCCACATATATAATGACAGTCATATTTGTACCTGTTGTTGAGTGATCTGAGTGCATGGGTTATGTGGTGTATCCTGACATCTGACAGGCAGCTGACTCTTACTTTTTCCTTATTCAACCTAGTGAGTGGGACATCAGTGTGCCTCACTATCGAGTCACCTATGAATAGTGCATTGTACGTGGTGTTTTGCCTTTAAGGCTTTGGTTGAGTGATATACTGTTTAGGAGAGTTATGTGCATCATGATTGGTGTTGTGTTGTGGTGGTCGACTGCGTTTCTCCCTTGGAGGCCTCTGCTGTTTGTTTAGATTTGCAATGAGAACCTCCATGAAGGTGGGAGTGTGGTGTGTGTTATGTGCAGGAAGTGCTGGTGTGTCTTTTGGAGGGTTATGTGTTCCATGTGGTGTCATGCACGTGTTGACCTTCTCCTCTTTACCAGCTATTCCGGTCTTGGCTGGACAGTGTGTGGCTTCTAATTTGCATGTATAAGTGCATCTCTCACAAGTCTGAGTGTTGGGAGGTAAGAGAAGAGGGATGTCAGTGTACATGAGGCAGTTGTTACATTACCTCAGGATGCCCAAGTTCACCAGGTTAATAGGTGAAAGCACAGGGAAATGACCTTTACACATGCCTGGAGGGGTGGGCATTAATAATAAGTAATTGAGCTGTTTCCTTGTAGAACAGTTTGTGCTGGTAGCACTTTTGTGTGCTACAATAATTGCTACAAGAAGTCTGGTAAAGTGCTAGAGTAATAAACTAGTAAAAGTGCAGGAGAGGAGAGAACTAGTAGATGTAAGGGAACAATTGAAGAGCAGACCTTTTGGCACTGCTCAGAGGCTTACAAACAGGCCCGGTTATAGCAAATTTGTATGTGGACTAAACTAGTTAAAGGAAAGGCAGGAAACAAGCGTAGACCTTTTATTTTATTCCATTATTTAGGCAAACCTTATGTGGTCTGTGTCCCTTAACAATGCCCATGTATGTGATATTGTTGCCTAATTGTTCACAATGACACACTTCAGCATCATGCATCATACCTGCCTGAAACATCATGCTGATACAACATCTACTACACTATCACTTGTTGAGGCCTGTAGGAGCAATACATGGCTCCACATTCTATGTCTGGTGGGTCATCTCACCATCCTTGTAGGCATTCAGAACATTACACATTTAAAGAGGTAGTGTGTTATGTCCCATGCTTATAATCTATGTGGGGCATGTAATGTGTATGTAGTAGTACAATACATAATGGTGGAAATGTAGGTTTACTAATCTGTGTATTGTCAACTGTGTTATTGTTACTGTGTGCACATCCCATGTGTCAGTCCTTACTGTGTGTATGCCAAGGATATACCATTTTATCTCACTGTTCCACCTCGTGGACTCAGTGATACATATCACAGACCTGTCATACACAGTATAATGCATGCCCTCATCAACTGCACCAGGGTTGAGTGTATGTTAAAGTCATGGCTGGGCCAACAGGTGTTGACAGGTGAATCTGTTGCAGTTAATGTAATGGCTAGGCTTGTGAAGGACCTGCTGACAGTACTGCAGTAACCTGTCTTGTATGTATGAGCCTGGGGTAGTACAGAACACTCAGCTGATATGTCTAAGGGCTACCTATCTGTGACAAGAGGTATGTATGCAAGGTGACACTGTCTGACAACAGTGACCATCACATACTGTGGCATGCATACACACATGGTACATGTACATATGAAGCTGTATCTTGCCTATGACATGGTCAGTGTATACCCAGTCTGACGTACTCCTTCTTGGGAATGCCTGTAGGGCCACAGCCTGCAGACACACAGATACCTGGGACACAAACAGAATACAGCATGTCAGACTACATTCAGTCAGTGGTACTAACAGTAATGATGTATCCTGGCTAATAAGGTACATACACCTGTATGTGTAACCATATGAAATGCAAGCAGACAGCACCATACATAGGATTACATACCTACACTGTACTATATTCACCCTGTGCATCAGACGCATATTAGCATGTCCCTGCATCAATGGTATGGATGACATGGATGTGGCACAGGTATCATAATGTGCACAGGGTGTTGTGTGGGTTTGCCAAAGGGCTAGGCTGGGCCATACAGTTGACATAATGTGTGTGTGTTTGGAGGGGTATCCAGTAGATGGGCTGTGAAGAGGTGCTGTGCATGTCTGGAGGTGACCTGCCTATGATACAGATATGTGTATGTATGTATGCACACAGTCATGCCATGTGGCAGCCCTACACAGGGGTACATTGGACAGCTGGTGACCGTACATGGCAGGGTGTCCAGGTCACCGTCTCAGGACACAGAGATGAGAACTGGTCTTGCCAGAGGTATCACTGGCACCACCAGGCCCAAGGCTAGATACAGTACTCCTTCCTGATGGTGATGACTGTTCACTGGAATTATGCCCCTGACAGGACTTGAGAGGACTATGTGGCCATGGCCTGCTCCGGTGTGATGTGGATGACAATCCCCCTTTGGTAGTGCTGGTGTCACTGCCACTACAGGAGTGGGAAGTTGCATGTCCCCATATACTCTCAGCCTTTGTTGATGATGACCTACATCCACGTGACTGATGCCCATCTCCCACCACATGCTCTAGCACAGACATGCCACGGTCGGAGATTGCCAAGGTCTCACACCACCGTCTATTAATAACCTCAGTATTTTGATGTGTGGACCCAACAAAGTCATGTATGTCACCGCACACATCAGGGAGAGCTGCGTCCACCACTCTGAGTATTTGTGTGTTGTGGCATTCACTATGTGCCTGTGCATCCATGACAGCCTGGAACATGCATCTGGTGACTCCTTCTGTGGCACTTGCAACAGTGGCCCAACAAGCAGTATTCCTCCTGCAAGCACCCCTGCCATCCACCTGTGTGGGACCTTGCCTGCACTCTGGCTATGGCCAGTGTCTACACACACCACACTAGCCTGATCAATGCCACCACCTGCCAACTGTCCATCATCTGTGACCACTGGTGACGGGGTATGTGTGGGCATTGTCACTGTGTACAGCGATGGTGTGCACAAGAACGGGATGCCAATTAATGTCACAGATTTAGCCCCTGACAATCCCACCTGTACCTCGCTATTCCTATCATCATTGTCAGAGTCTGCAGAGATAATGACATCATTTTCCAAAAGGGGGAACCCAAACCCCATCGTCACCTGTGAGGGGAAGACAACATATGTACATTAATACATGTACTTTGATGTTGGCTGGTACACACACACACACACACACACACACACACACACACACACACACACACACACACACACACACACACACACTTACAGGTGAGGTGGCACAAATCTGTTACACAGACCACACATTACCCACATGGTGACTGCATGACACATGGCCCTCAACATCATACATTGCAGCCAGTTTTATTACATGTAACTGACAATATAGAGCTCTGGGATATGTGATTAGTGTTAGTATGGGATGGCCGTTCCCCAGCACAGACTGCACCCATGTACACATCATTGCTGTTACCTGTATAGCACAGTGGCAAGTACTACAGAACATACCTCACTACTGTAAATATCACCGCAGGATGTGTACAGGTCTGGCTCATATCCCCTGTGTTTCTCTGTTACATAAGTGGGATGATCTGAGGAGTGACATCACCAATTAATGACATACATGTGAGTGTCAGATCTCCAAACCAGCAGTGAATGTATGGTCACACAATTCTTGTTACACCACCAGCCTTGTAAGCTTACAGTGGATATGATAAGTGTACACAAACCTGTTAACATGCCATGTTCTTGTAATATACAAGATGAAACTACAATAATGCATTCAAATATGTTACCCATCTTCCATGTGACATATGACCTGTGCAATCCAATCAATAAACACGTGTTACGTGTAAAATATAATGCCTGCAATATGTACAATATGGTGATTGCATAAGTGTTCACACTCTTGAACTGATAAGTTGCTGAAGCACCTTGTAAGTGGCTTACAGCGTTCACATATCTTGTGAAGGGGTCTATCAGCATGGCACATCCTGACCTGGAATAATTTAGCCACTCTTTCAAGCAAAGGTCACTCAACTCTGTCAGATTGCAAGGGCAGCTCATGTGCATAGCCCTCATCAGGTCACACTGAGGTTTTCTATCTGGTGTAGGTCTAGGCTCTGGCTGAGCCAATCCTTAACCATGTTCGTGTTCAGGTAGAGCCATTTTTAGGTAGCTATGGATGTATGCTTCAGTTCTTTGTCATGTTGAAAGCTGACACACCTCCTCATCCTCAGCGTTCTTGCAGATGGCTGAAGGATTTGGGGCAGAAGTGGGTGTTATTAGGAAATGTTCAGAATTCCCACCACCGTGACTACAGGCCCTGTTCTGTTTGTGTAATGGCAGCCCCACAGCAGGCCACTGCCACCAGTGTGATTCACCATTGGGAGGTTATGAGAGGTGTTGCTTGTGCACCACACGACTGTTGGTATTGTGGCTTTGAGGTCAATCCTTAGTCTCATTACAACATAACACATTTTCACACCTGCCTTTGGGAGACATGATGTGCTGTACTGCAATTTGTATCCACCCTTGGATGGCAGAATAAAGGAGAGTGTTCTCACAGGTAGTACAGAACACTAGTACTAGCAAGAGGTTCCTGCAACTCCCTCGATGTTGCTGTATGTCCCCTGGCAACCTCCCTGACCAAGTCTTGACATGTGTTGTCAGCATTTTTGGAGGACCATCATGTTCTTTTCAAAAGCACTGTTGTCCCATATTCAATCCATCTTTTGACAACTGTCTCCATTGTGTTCCATGGTGTATGCCATGCTGTGGTAATATTTTTGTACCCTACTCTTGACTGATAGCTTTCAAATATGAGATCCCTTTACTACTTTGTATGTTGTCTGTAAGGCATGGCTGTTGCTGTTGCAGGCAACTGAGCAAATGTCATGATTATCCCACTTGGACAGCATTTGGTGTTAGTCAGAGTGCCTTTACTTGATGGCTGGTGTGTACCCAAGCAGACTGTATGCTGTCAGTAAATCACAAGCTGCTGCAATAACATATTATTTGAAGGGTATGCACATATATGCATCCATCATATTGTGAGGTTTGTATACTCCATATTTGGTGGCCAACAGATTGATTGTTTGTACAGGGAATTGTTCATGTCATAGGTCACATTACAGTTTGGAAAAGATGAGGACTGACATATTGTCGTCTCAATTTGTATATACATCACAAACATCTGACATCTTAACAGGGGTGTGTACACTGTTTTTATCCACTATATGACAGTAATGTTTCACACATGTCCCTACCTTAGGCCATTTGTCCACCCATTTTGTTGCTCTCTGTCCAGAAGTCTTGCACTGACAGGCCATGAGTTATGCTACAGGGATGACACATTCTCATCAGATAGGCCTCTGTGGTGATGATTGTGATACAATGCGGTTGACCCCAACACAAGTGAACATGCACATAAAGCAATATGGCTATGAGTGACAGTTGTGTGCATGGTATATTGCACGGCCTTCACATACCTGGGTATTGGAAAACCACAGCAGTACAATTGCATACTCACCACCTGCAGGCTGCTGTCCCACATGCAGACCGAAGGGACCTAGGTTGTTGTGTGAGGGGAGTTGGTCAGCAGACCCACATGTGGCATTGGTACAGGATGGATGCACCATGTCTGCACATTTAAAGTACAACCCCCAGTACTACACAATTTGCTGTCCTTCACCATAGATGTGCACATCTGTGCATTAGAAAACCCCATCCACAACTGCAATCTGACCTGACACATGCGCGTAGATACTCTACAATTACAAGTATGCCTGCTACACTAGTCTAGTAATCTACACTGGGGCCTTACCTGCACATTTCTCATCCATTTTCTGGGTGCCAACCATCTCCAGTATGTGGGGGGTCTGTGCTCTGATGTTGTACTGGGATGGGTGCCCCAAGGTACCCGTGGAGGTCCCCAGTGGATGTCAATGGGGCTGCAAGGCCAGGCCCATGCCTGTGGCTGTGTGGTCCCTGGTCACTGCAGCAGCCCTTTGTCGGGCATAGCGATTGAAGTCTCTTTCAAGATGCCAGACCTGCTCATATGTACATGCGTGCAGGCCGACATCATTCTCCCTGTGGACAAGGTCATTCCACAGGCCAGTCCTCTCCTGCAGATGTTGCTGACTTCATCCAAACATTATGACAGAGTTGTGTAGTATGGCTTCAATGATTATATTTGTCTGATACAACATTGCACCTGGGAGACATAACAAGATAACAAGGGAGACACATCACAGGACCGCATACATTTGGCAACCATATGTACAGAACCTGCACATCTACATTGACTACCAGTAGTCACCACACACAACCACACCATACCCCTGTACTGTATCAACACCGTATCAGCTTGCATTGCACTGCTGTTCCTGAGGTGTCATATTCCTCCCAATGAGGGTACTTAATTTCCTACTCCTATACTCCTCATTCATGTCTGTGTCAAGGGATGACATTGGCTATCTTCCATGTGGATGTGGTGTGGATGGTGCCAAGGCTTGGTGTGACTACAGTGTGTAATGATGCTGGGAGCACATGCCTGAGTTCATGTAGGATGCAGACAGGGATGTTATCAGGTGTCATGGATACTTACATTTGTTGCCTTTCAGTAGGCAATATGTACCTGCTCATTGGTGATGAGGGGAGGTGTGTGGTTGCTGTGCATATCCAGCTATAGTGCTGCTGAGCCAGGTTATGATGTTTGCTCTAAACCTGTCTGCAGTAGGTTGACTATAGCTATTTTGTGTGTGTATGTGGTCTGATTGATCACCATTACAGGATGGGTTGGTTTGTGGCCTCAGAGACTGCAGACATATGTGAAGATGGCCTTGTGATTGGCCTTGGTGGATGAGTCCAATTTGTACTCATAGTTAGTCTTTTAGTACTCCACCTGTGACCTTATATGCTTGATCAGACAAAGGCTGACTTGATGCCAGGTTGGTGTGTGCTCCTGATTTGGCCTGTTCGGCCAATCTATGGACCAGGTATGTGGTTTGCGCAGTGCAGCTCTCCACCAGAAGCATTTAGCCTACCTTGAGGGAGTTGATGTTGTCCTGTCGGGTATTGCTGAAGCCATAAAGCTATGTAGGTGCCCACATAGTATTGTGTTGTGGTACTGGACACAGCTTCTAGATCCAACATATGGGATGCCCTTCATGTGGGCCTTGCTCATTTACCTGGCCTGTATGGGGGACATTACGGAGGTGTGGGGGTTACAGCTTCACAGACAGTAGGTGGAAATACCTCACAGGACAGGGCATGTGGAGACAGCCCAGCAACATGGAGGACAAAGCTCCATAGTTTGGTACAGCATGTATGTCACTGGTGTTGTTATACACATGGGGGGTTGCTACATTGAGAGAGTTTGTCCAGACATTCATTTACTGGGTGACTTGACATCTGACAGTGATATGCCTCTGACTCAGCTCTCAACTGGCATGTTGTCCATAGACTGGCCAGATGTTTGCCTATTATGCTTGGTCTGTTCCTCAACCAACATCTGTTTTGGTGGGGTTGGTAGGATAATGTGAGGATTGTATTCAGTAAGTGTTGTCATCCATTGGTGTTCCACACATCATTTCCTTCTGGGATATAATGTTACAACAACATGTGTAACAGCAGCTACTGTTTCAGTTTCTAACACCATTATGTGTGATATGTCCCTCTTTCCAGCTCCCTGTCCCATTAGTATGCCATGCATTGTCCAGATTTCCTGCTCTTCAAAGTATAGAGGTATGGTATATCATTAATTGACAACTGCACTCCAGTTAGCATGACAATGAACTGGCAGATATCCTGGCCATGGTATGCAGTGGTGGCCAGGACTGTGGGTCCATACCATGGTAATTCTGTGGAAATCTGCACATATGACAGTATGTCTGTCTGGACATTGTGAACAGACTGCCAAGGTTGTGTAGCAGTGTTGTGTGTATATGTTTTTTAGGCTGGATAGGGAGAATAGCAGCTGTGAGTGCCAAACATCCTTTACCTATATTACTCTGCATACTGCTACAGCTACTGGTGGTCTATCAGGTCCATATGCTTATAGAGGCTGACTGTGAAATGTTGTGTAACACCTCAGGATTCCCAGTAAACTGTGAATTGGGGCAGTATATGTAGGGATAATGTGTGAGTGGTAAAGGGTATGTGGTTGCTCACACAGTATTATACTGTCGTGTTCAGTTTGCTTACTGGTACTTTGCTGTGACTGTGGTGCACTTGTTTGGGGGTATGCACTTTCACACCAGTGTCTGTGTTCCACTAGTATTACATCCCTGTACTGCCTGTTATATTTGATAATGCATGTGTACAGCCCCAGAGCTGGACCTGGGTAGTGTTATGTCAGTCTGATTGTAGTCTGGACTTTGCTCGGTAGCTCAGTGTATTTTCCCTAATGCTGTGTTATGACCACATATTCATAGGATGTTCAGTTGCATGGCCAATATCTTTGTGGTCTGGTCCCCATAACTGTTATGTATGCATGACACAACAATGGGATGATGTGGGGACTGAGGTCAGTAACTAATGAGAATCAATCGAGTTCTGGAATTGTGATATTTCAGTTGATGTATGTTAGGACATACACTGTTACTACATGAACATTCTCAGTTTATCTACTGATGTATTTTGGACATGTCCCTATTTTCAGGCCTTTGTCCCCCCACTTTGTCAGGCTTGGTCCACATTCATTGCATTAAGGGGTTCTGAGCAGATTTTCCACAGAATGTCCAGATTTTTGGGCCATACTTATGTTCAGTTCCACAATTTATTTATATTTGTCTGGTAAATCATGGTGATGATCCAAGGATTTATGTCAATAAATAAATGACATGACATTTCAGTTCCCATCATCATATCCTTCAGTGATTGTCTGCTGAAACACACACTGTTGCTGTAACATGTCTTCATTTATAAAAGCAATTTTTGAAATATGTTAGTATATGTGGCTCATCCCCCCTTTTATAGTCTTTGTACAGATATCTTGCACTAACAGGTTAAGAGAGAGATGGTTCTGAGATATGACTGCACTGCATGTTACATATATATATATATATATATATATATATATATATATATATATATATATATATATTTAATATATGTATATCTATATTATGACTATATATGTTTCATTAGACATATATATATATATATATATATATATATATATATATATATATATATATATGTGTGTGTGTGTGTGTCCATATACAACACACAAAAGGTTCCATGAAGCTTTTTCTCTAATGTTGTATGCCTCTATTGCATGATATGTTTGAAAAAGCAGCACTAATTTCTACAGTTCAGTTGGTGTAGTGGTGCATTCCTCTGATTGTAATGTTCAATGTCAAATGTTCAACACTTGGGAGTGCTGTTTTTTTTTAATTAATGTTAAATGACCTGAATGCAGGATATTGTTGTGAAAGCACTACAAATTCTCCCACCTCAGATGGTGTAGTGGTATGTTGCTGTAATTGTTGAGGGCAGCATCCTGGGCTTGAGACTTGATAAGGCAAACTGTTTTGTTGCTAGGCAGAACAAGGTCTGATGGATACAAACTGATTAAGGCACATTTATGCATATCATACGTATAATGTTATATCTAACAGCTGGGTGTGGGTAATGCTGGATTTACTCACAGTTGGTGTGGTTTTGTCATGAGGGCAATACCCTCATGACCAGACAATGCAATCCATGGGTAAATCCAGCATTGCTTGCACCCAGTCATGGGTTATTGCTGTTATACAATGACATTATTTAAGAAAAACAGTACTTAACCTTTCTTAAATAATGTCATTGTATTATGCCTCCAAGCTGCCCTTCTGCAGTTTTCTGGTATCCTGGGCCATTTCTGATGTACTGCACATACGTAAGGGATGTGTTCCTACACTTATGCAGTATATCAGTGCTGTGCAGAGGTAGCAACGGAAACAGGGGGATCTCGATTGCTTTTTTTAACGTATCACGGTATGTTATACGAGTTGATGAACTCGTATAACATAGTGAGATATATTAAAAAGACAACAGAGATCTTCCTTTCTCTGTTGAAAAGAAGATCTCCATTGTATCTTTTTATGATATCTTGCTATGTTTTGCGAGTTCTTCAACTCATAACACATAGCAAGATATGTTCAAAAAAAGGAACAGAATTCTTCATTTCCCCATTGTTATCTCTGCAAACAAAAAATAAAAAGCAGGAAATATACAAATGGAAATAGTCCAGGCATCTGGACCTTTTTCCATTTCCATACTGTTGGATTTACAACAGGCACTCTGTTTGGGCTGGCCGATTAGTGTACTCATTTTTGTATGTTAATGTCCACTCATTGTATAATATAAAATAAATATTTCCATACACATTTATAATTTTACATTTACCTTCCATGACATCTCTCTATGTGCTTTCATTACATTATATTCTTGTGTGACTATACTTTATGAGGCACATGTGTTTATATGGGGGGTTTCACATCTTTTCTACACTGACATCTCACTTTTAGAACTGCTACACTACCCTGGTTGACAAAAAATAATTGCTACATAATTTAAGCTTACTAAAATAAGTTTAGCACTACCTTCACATGATAAAATAAGTTGGCATTCTTGGGACTCAAACCATGAACACCTCCATGGAAAGCTAAAACTCTATCCACTACCCTATCTTGGCTTGGACATGTTGCCACTCTATTTTCATGTAGGTCCTATTGGATGTTTATGCTGTAATGTACACACCCACTTAGCTACACCTAAACATCCCTTATGGTATTAAAAACAAGGGCATATTATTATTTTTGTAGGTTATAAGGGTGTGTATTGTCGTGTTGTGACAACTACTTGGGACTGTGTTTGTGACATAATGGCAATGACTGGGCTTTCAGGATTCTGTGTGTGTTTCATGCTGATGCATTACATGTTCAGTATAGGCTTTATTTATTTTGTGGGGCTGTGGTTGTGCTTCTTTACATTTGGGGGATTTATCCCCTGTTATGTGAGCGTTTGCACACATTTCCTGCTTCTGCAGGATGCAGAAGTGCAGTACAGCACTTTAGCAATACAGGGGGTATGTCACAGATGCTATGACACACCCCCTGTATTGCTTTCCTAGTGCCATGCTTGATTTCGGTGTCCGCAGACACTGAAATGCTCTAATTTACATTTCAGTGTCCATGGACACTGAAATACTGGGATGATATTAGAGCTAAGCTCTAATATTTTGTCCGTACAGCTTAGGAAGTGCCATACGGCACTTTCAGAGCACAGGGGATCTGTTTACACTCCATGCACTGCACAGACACGCCCTCTGCACTTGTAAATGGATCGTGTCCATGTAGAGAGTTGAGCAGCATGTCTTCATGAATATGCAAGGTGCGCTGCTGCTCTACACGGATACGGAATTCTCTGTGCAAGAACAGCTTCTTCTTGCATGGAGAATTCGTGAATGCCAGGCACAGTTAATGATACCCTACATAAAGTAACTGCAGTCAAAATACTGAGATTGGTCAGTACAGAGGGGACTGCAGATATCAAAAGGGAAGCAAATACAGACATTCAGAAATAAAGCGATGAGTTCTAGAAGATGAGTGTGTTTATTCTTTTAGTGCAACTTTTAGAGAAAGGGTTTTAAGTACCCTGAAGTGTAGGGTTGGATTTAGGGGTAGGGGATTAATGAAGTATTAAATGCAGCCCCTAAACCAGTGATCTTAAAGGTCATGTCAAAAAGTGTTTCTAACCCTAAATGGATAAATTATTTTACATGTGCATTGGTGAAGTCCAAATAGCTTATCTTAGTATCTCACAGAACTAATCGTTAATGGTTTTGGTATCTTTTTTTTTCTCTGAAAATCCCTATCAGTACTCTTTTGTAGGCTAAAGCTCCATCTTTCATTCTATGTCTTTTCAAACATATATTCCATGTACTGTAACACTTGCATATGATCACACATTTGTCTCACTCCCTTTTTCTGCATTTCCAGTGACAAATGCTGCTGGCATTCAGCATCGCTTTCCGATGACATCCCACTGTCTCTGTCATTATTTCTTTATTTGATCTCAGGAACCATCTCAGAAGTTGTTGGAGATGAAACACGCTATTTCTGAAGTAAAAATCAAATTTATTCTTTATTTCCTATTCTCTAAATACAACATATTGATGTTTTCATTGTGTGAATCTGACTAAACTATCTTCTTAACATGGTATGCAGTAATCCTTGGTAGTGTTATTTTTCCAAGATCTGATGGCTTTAATTCCTCTTCCTCAGTAGTCATCTTCATCTTGGATAAGTCCTCCTTCATGTTCTCCTGACAAGAAACAGTCTCTATCACCCTTTTCAAAAAGAGTATGGTACTTTTCCCACTGTTCCGCATGAATTATTCCAGGTCTGCATGAGTAGCACATTGGGTCTTCCTTAACAATAGGCCTGCTGAATGACTTTAGCCCATTTCACAAGTATAAGTGATAAATAAGAAAATAAAGGGCATGTTAAAAATGAGAGACAAGGAGGAGATTAATATAGGATAGCAAAGAGGAAAAAATGGATATAGATGTAGGTAGAAATGGGATAATCTAACTGAACTATTCATAAAAGGAAAGAAATACATGGCTATGATGAAGAAAATCAGAATTACTAAAAAAATAAGAAGACAAGTAATGAAAGAGATTAAGAAATATTTTGAATTGCTTTATAAAGGTACACAGGCAAATAGGAAGGTGAGTTAATAAAAGAGATAGATGTATGAGTGAGGTGAGACAAAGAGGAGATCTGATGAAATTAGAGATAAGCAGGGTGAAGGAATCCCCAAAGAAGTAATTGTGTTCATTAGACTTCTACAACTTTTGAAGGGGAAGAAACCGAGTTGTTTCAATTAAATAGGAATTCAGCATGATGGGTAATATAGCAAAGAAGGTGTGGACGTCTTTAAGGGAAAGACAAGAAGACATCCCATAACCAGTACAAACTGTGGACCTTTTATGGTAGGAGTTTATATGAAGAGGCAGGGAGGAAAGGGAAACTTGCTTAAGAAAACCAATAGAGTAGACTATATCTGTGAATGGAGGCTGATCATCCATAAAGAAAGAGTTGGGAGAGAAGAAAGTAGGTCAGATGTAGGGGTCATGAACAATTCTCACAAGATTCTGGGGAGACTAACAGGGCAGGAGTGGAGATGAATTTGAATGGATCTGAAAGAAGTGATAAAAGGCTTGGTGATGAGGTGACAGGCTAACAGGAATGAACACCTAATTGAAAGACGTAATTATGAGAAACAAAGGCTTGGTGAATCTGAAGGCAACTAAAGCATAATTGTGCAATGCTTTTTTACTTGCTGTAGAAATGTAATAAAATCATTTAACAAAAATAGTTATTATGATCACTACATTGCTATTAAATAAACAATAGACTCAATTTGACAACTTTTTTAATGCTTTCATAGTGCAGACAACATATATCTTAACACAAAAAGTGAATTTTGTAGCACAACCTGGAAATAACATCATTTGGAGTTGCTATGGGCTCCAGAATATACTTCTCACTGCCAGTTTCTAGTTAATAATGTCTAATTGTCCTACCAGACATAAAGCATAATGCTGTGCAGTTAATGCTGTGAAAATAATCAGGTATAATACAAAGATCATTAACAGAAGCTGCATTGTTTTCTTTTCTAGATTGTTATAAACATTATGCTTTTTAGACATAGACTGGTACACAAATTCATGACAAGGATATCATTCATTTGGCCTGTATTATGGCACCTGATTGCATGCAGTCTGTTGTGTAATCTATAATAAACTGTATATAGTAAAACTAAACCTTGATAACAGTAACTTTGTATATCATAAATAAATGGATACATTCTACATTTCATTTCTACAGCACTTTATTCATCATTTTTGATAAAAAAAATTGAAAATAAATAAATTTAAGGACACTGGAAGACAACATTTGAAACTATCCAAATAATACCACCTGATAAAGTATATTAAGGCACTATTATATGGGTTGGAGACAGTGGCATTGACAAAAAGGCAGGAGTCAGAGCTTGACATGGCAGAGTTGAAGATGTTAAGATTTGCACTGGGTGTGACGAGGATGGACAGGATTAGGAATAAGTATATTAGAGGGTCAGCCCAGGTTGGAAGGTTTGGAGACAAAGCCAGAGAGGCAAGATTACATTGGTTTGGACATGTGCTGAGGAGGGATGCAGAGTATATTGGGAAAAAGATGCTAAGGATGAAGCTGCCAGGTAACAGGAAAAGAGGAAGGCCTAAGATAAGGTTTATCGATGTGGTGAGAGAGGACATGCAGGCGGTTGGTGTGACAGAGCAAGATGCAGATGACAGGAAGAAATGGAAACAGTTGATCTGTTGTGGCGACCTGTAACAGGAGCAGCTGAAAGAAGAAGAAGATGAGAACTATAAGGTGACTGCTTTATTAGAGAACTGTCTTCTGTTAACCACATAGGGCAATTCTGCCAAAAGAGCTACAGTCAATGCAATTTTTCTTCATAACAGAATTTCTTGAAGAAGTATTAAAAGGGACACAGTTTTGTAGTGAAGAGAACACTATAAGCAAAGTTGCTTGGGGTCAAGTGCTGTGACAGTTGTCAAGTCCATTGCAGTTGCACTGTGTGACTCTACATAAACTAAGCTGAACAGTTATGTCAAAGAACTGTACATAATTGTAATTCTTGTAACGGACGTCAGTCCAATTCAATGTTTAAAACACTTGTTAATATTTGTAGAAGCATTGTTACTTTAATTGTCATATGCTTATTGCAGGAGACTGCTTAATTGTGGATTATTTAGGTTTCTTTATTGTAGTAATGCTTTATTAACATGAGGGATTATGATATAAAAAAAACTTTGTTTTATATTCTGTTGCCAAAATGTCAAATGCACCTTTAAGAATACAATCCCATTTTCTTGGAAATGCTGTCATTTATTACTGTTTTCAGTACTAGAAGAGCGTGGGAAGAATTACATGGAGGATTAAAATCATTAGGAGAAGCTTATCAAGCAGGTAAGGACACGGATATATGACCAGAGCCAAGTGCTCCAGGTGTGGACATGAACCAAGAGCCAAGTAGTCCTAATCTGCTAGCAAAACCTATGGTGCTGAGTTTCTGTTGTCTGGTATGTATTAAAAAACTCAGAAACTGCAACACTTTTAACCATGAAATAATTGGATTAGAGCCATTTCAATTACAGGGCATGGCAACTATATCCTTCAAAACATTCTTGACTAGTTTAGAATGCTTTTACTTCTGTGATATTTTCAGTTATGTATGCAGAATGTTACAATTCCTAATTTTATCTTAATTAAATCAAACCACGTGCACTACTGTTTATCCCGTTTCCTATGTAAAAATCTGTTATCTGCATTTGTTAATAAATTATGCAAGAAATTTTGTCTGTTTAAGCAATAATCAGTGGTCTGAGTGTGGGTGGCTTTGTTATCTACTCACGAATGCTGGAGTTTGGTATGATCTACATAGAAATGCAAGTGAAGATATACTTTGCAACCCACATCTCCACTGCCAATTATTGCAATTATGCCTTGGTACAACTTCTTTTTGAGTTAGAGCTATTGATTTTTTATGTTTGCCACACACATATTGAAGAGAAACACTTGTTGACAAAAGTCATTCCGCTTTCAGGTTACTTGTGTCTTTTAAGGGAAAGTGGAGGGCTTGCATTTGCCCAATTCATAACAAATAAATAAACTATTTGAAAAATACTTTTTCTCCAATGTTTGTGTATGAGGAGATATATATAGAGGGGATGCAGCCTGTTGCAAAAATTATTGAATTCTACCTGATTTTGGTAAAGGGGGCATTTTATGCGTCATAGCTCTGATGAGTTAGACCATGAAGAACTGCAATTTGCTGTAAGTTGGTATGCATTTATTTTGCTTTTTGTAAAAATAAACTTTAACATTTTACTTTCACTTCATAGGTTCATAGGGTCATAGGTGTATACAAGGCTAATGACCACAGGTCCCTTTTCAAGCCTAGGTATGCATCCCAAATGTACCTAACACATTTTAGGGACCTTAATATCTTTATAAGGGGAATATCTAGGCTACAGCTTGAGTGGTCAGGCATTTGCAGGCTGCCTCTGGGCATTATTTATTTTTATTTATTTTTTATTTTACATTTGTTCACTGGGATAGTCTGACTGGACACAGGTCCATTTACAGCAGAGACCCAGGGAGAAAAGCTCCACAGTAGGTAATAATAATCAGAACATGAGACAGACAAACACATATCAACAATAGTAGTGAACTAAAAATAACATGGTTAACATGAAGTAGCGTCAAACTGGAGATCAATTGTTAGAGTTCTAAACAATGAAGCATATTTACAGTAAGAATAATAGGAATGAAGCTGTGTAGAGTTGTAAAACAGTGAAGATTATGTAATACATGTACATAGTCAGGTATTCATTAGATGTGATTTAAGTGAGTTTTTAAACTGTCTAGTAGTAGACGCAAAAGTCAGAGAAGGGGGGGGGTTATTCCAGGCTCTAGCTATGGTTTGAGAGAATAGTGTTTTCCCCGCAGTATTGTTAGCCCTAGAGATACAGAGGAGTGATTTGTCAATAGAGCAGAGAAGACAATTTGCTCTGTAGTAACTGAGTAATTGATTTAGTGCTGGGATTTTATTAGGATATCTCAAATATTGTAGGCAATGACTAGGTTGTGGTAACTGAGTAGCTGAGGAAGTTCTAGCCATTGTAGCTTCCTTAGAGCTTGACAGTGATGGATTCTGAAGGTGGAGTTGTTAGCAAACATGGCAATTTTATTATAACATGACTCAAGTCTGGCAAGATCAAGTTTTCCTATCTGGATAAGAATTGGTGCAGCATACATTAGAGTGGACAATAGATGAGTTTGGGCTAGGGTGATGTGTGCCTGATCTGAGAGGGATATTTTGTGTCTATATAGTGTTCCCATTTTTTTATGGACCTTTTTGATGGTTTGTGAAATACGGACATCAAAGAGAAGGTTTTTGTCAGTTTCTACACTGAGGAGTTTGATATGGGCAGAAGGCGAAATGATAGTGCCATGTTTGGAAGTGATTGTAAAAGAAAAAGGGGTTGATTTTGATTTACTGGGGGTGAATAGATGCAATTTAGTCTTGTTGGGGTTTAGGATAAGTTGGATATCAGTAATCCATCTTTCTGCAGAGCTAAAGGATTCCTGACTGAGTTGTTGTAGAGTGGTAAGTGATGGTGCTGAGCAGATTAGAGATGAATCATCTGCATACTGTATAAGTGTGGCAAGATGGGTGGGAGTATGTAGATTGTTAGTGAATATAGAGAAAAGAATTGGGCCTATTATTGAGCCTTGTGGTATGCCTATGGTAGATGGAAGTAAAGGAGATTGTACACCTTGCCATTGAATAGATTGCTGCTTATCTGATAGTTTTTGAACCAGGCAATAGTACAAGGGGCAAAGGATGGGGAGGCTAGAGTGTCTAGTAGTATGGAGTGTGAGACCATATCAAATGCTTTGTAGAGATCAGACAATATAGTAGATACAAAATTATTGTCATTTCTGTGTTGGTTAACCAAGTTAGTAAAAGAGAAAAGAGCAGGAGTTGTGCTGTGGCCGGAAGCAATGCTGTGGGGTGAGAGGAGATTATGTGTGTTTAGGAATTGCATAACTTGAGAGAGGATACATTTCTCAAGTAGTTTACTTAAGGGAAACAGAATGGCAACAGGACAGTAATTTGAGAAGTTGAGGGAATTGCCACCTTTATGAAGAGGAAGGATATTTATTTTACATTTGTTAACCAGGAAAGTCCAACTTGGAACAAAGCCAATTTTCAGCAGAGGCCCACGGAGAAACTCTCCAAATGTGTCTTTGCAACATGGAAGGAAACCAGTGCACCTGGAGGAAACCCACACAAATGAAGGGAGGACATGAAGACTCCACACAGAAGGCACCCTAGCCAAGATTCAAACCAGAGAATCTCTTGCTGGGAGGGGACAACGCTACGGCTGCACCACTGCTCCATCCAACAATGACGTATGAGATTTTTCATAGTTGAGGGCTATAGGCTTCCTGTATGGAGTGGTTCATAAAGATAGAAATAGGGTAAGATAAGGATTCAGCAGCTATCTTTAGGAAGTTAGCAGGTAGACTATCAGCTGCAAGGGTGGTATGTTTCAGTTTTAGGAGGAGTTTTTTGATTATAGAGATGGGAACAGGTGAGACAGAAAAGGAAGGAATGTTATCTGGAAATTTGGTTGGGATACATTTATAGTTGTTTTTGGATAATTGGGTGGATAATGTCAGAATGGACTCTGAAATGGTGATTGAGTTGAGAGGCTATGTCATTAGTATTATTGGTGGAGCTGGGAGCTGGAGTGGTAGTTCTATCTGGTTTTAGTAGGAGTTGATAGCTTTCCAAAACTTTTGAGGATCTTTTGAGTGTTTGCTTTGGACACCAAGGAAATAGTTCTGTTTATCAAGTTTGGTTTGTTTCTTGGCCTGATTCCTAAGTTGTTGGTAGTTTTGTTTGGCTAGGCTAGTGTTATCCCTCTTCTAGATTTTCCAAGCCTTATCTCTGGACTTTAGTAGGGCTCTTGTGCCCCTACTTAGCCATGGTACATAGTTTGCCTTAACTCTAGTAATTTTTCTGATGGGTGCGACTATATTAAGGACATTAGTGAGAGTACTGTTAAAGTAGTCAACTGCTTGGTCTAATTCTAGGGTTCATAGTGCTTCCCAGTTACCCTGTTTTAGAATAGTGTTAAGATCCAGTGGGTTTAGTTTGTGGTCATCTCTGATTTGTCTATAAACTATGGGCTTGGGTATGTTGGTGTATTTGCTTAGGAGGAATGTGGGGAAGTGGTCACTAAGACAATCTGGTAGACAGCCTGTCTGGTAGTTTTATTTGGGGCAATTGACTAGAGTCCAATCTAGAATAGACTGTTTTTGGGTCTTTTTATCTGCTCTAGTGGGTTCTTGAATAAGTTGAGAAAACCTAAAAAGATTAATATAGTTAGTGGGGTTGTTAGAATTACAGGCTAACCAGTCAGTATTTAGTTCGCCTAGTAGGATAGTTTCTTGTGGAAGATTATCTGTAGTCCCCTGTAAGATTTCCTCAATTATGGGGGAGTTGTTCCCTGGGAGAATGTAGCAGCAAAGAACGTTGATTTGTTTAGTGTTGTTTAAGTATAGGACTGAGCCTAAGGTTTTGGCATTTTGAAATTTAGGTAGAGGGGTTTGTAGAGGTTGGATGCTGAGTGTGTTTTTAAAGAGAATTGCCACCACACCTCCCTTCCTGCCTACTCTTTCCAGTCTTAAGATATTATATCCTGGAGGGAGGATTTCTTTGTTTTGGGTGCGAGGTTTTAGCCAGGCCTCAGTGATGGTCAGTATGTCTGGAGAGTAGTGTGTTATAAATGTACGTAGGTAGGGAAGTTTGTTAGATATACTCCTGGTGTTGAAGTTAAGAATCACTAAGTCAGATATCTGTTTGGTTGAGAGTAAGGTATTGTGTGACCCTGGGTTTGGGTGTGTGTCTCCTGAGATAAGTAGCCTTTTTGTAATAAACAGTATATGTGTAATTGTGCGTGCTATTTCTAAGTTGGATCTAAATTATATTTTTCTAGTGTGAGATCTTGGTGTGTAAATCTTATGTATGTGTAGTATTGAGCTATCATTAAATAATGTTGAACTGACAGGGAAGTTTATGTGTGTTTTTGTTTCTGTGGAAATATGTGCTGTATGGAATATAGCGTTGTCTAAAGATGTGTTAGTATGTAGGGATGTGATGTAGGCTAGAGTTGTTAGAGTAAGGAAGAGAAATTTTAGAGTGAATTGCATACTGTATCGGAGTGATGCTTGGGTATTAGCACTATTGTGGTACAAGTATAGAGGCAGGTGTGAAGGCATGGCCAGCTGCTATCATGTGTGTTTAAGGCAGAGAGTCAGAAAGGGTGCATGGATGGAATAAATAATGTGAAGTAGCTGAGTGGTATAAGGTATGGTCAGGTGACAAAGGGTTAGAATAAAGGTAGATATAGAGGGGGCAGGTGGGAAGTGGGGGCAGAGTAGGGGAGCAGAGTGAGCCAAGCGAAGTGAAGGCCAACCAGACCATGGGACACCAGAGACAATCTGTATGTACTGGTCAGGGTAGAACAGTAATGTAGAGTGAATGGGTATGAGGAAATTACAAGTTTCCTTGCGATTTTCTTTTCTTGTAATTGTAGGATTACTGGGGGAGCCTAGTGGGATGTTGCTGGTGCTGCGGACCCCCGAGCAATATACTAAAGTACTATTTCCCCAAACATAGAAAGATAACAGTGAGAAAGAATATTAACCTTGTATCCTATAATATTTTCCGTACTTATTAAAAATAAGTTAGACTGCTAGAATTTTCAGTATAACATGAGCAGCAGTCTCCTAGCATTGTGAGCCTTTCATAGGGGGCGGGCTGAGTTGGGTGAAAAGTTTGATAGTATTCCTAGGAAGAAATATAGTTGCAGATTAGGACAGTGGAACAAGCACTTTAGATACTCATATGCTTTACAAAATGCACTATGAAGCAATTTGACACAGTAGTCAATCAGCTAATTTAACAAGTAACATTTGTATATGAATGCTAGTACAACAGCTTTGATATTAGTGGCACTGGTAATGTGATAATTAGTACCACAAACATATCTCCATTAATTACCACTAAGCCATCTGAGGAATATAGAAATAGCAAATAATATAAACCCCTTCTCAAACATTATGTAGTCAGAACACTGCATTTGTACTGGGACAGTATGTCGCTTGCATCCTACAAAGCAACACTGATAGCTAGGACACGCTTTTCTGTGCACACTTGTAAATGGGTATATTACTCAAAGCGTCCTTCTATCTTACTGTATTAATATATTACACACATTAGGGGCATAAATGCTAGACTAGGGGAGAATTTCTGATTCCCATCACTAGTCTAAGTTATACTTGAATTGGGTTAGGGAAGAAGTCTACTTCACGTAGGTAAAAAGCCTGTTACAGAGAAAACATAAACCTGTCCCTTCAACATGCCCTATTTATATGGCAAACAAGGGTTATGTCCACTGATGGGGTAATTCTGATGATATTTGTTTTGTAGAGATGCAGAAGGTCCATCAGAGCAGGATCCAAGGATGGCTTGTATGCCAGGCATAGATCACCTCTTCAACAGTCTGCAGGAGACCAAGTACAATGATAGGGCTTTAAGGCCATCCATGTAGTACATCTTCTTTCAGGAGTGTAGCTAGGGTGGGGCAAGAAGGGCAATCACCCTCAGTGCAAAGTGTTGAGAGGATGCCATTGGCAATTAATTGTCCAGTTTTGTGAATGTAACTGTAATACTGCAATAACCTGATTGCTTTTTTTTTTTTTTTTTTTGCTCTTCAGTGGAAGAATTTGCTGGAGTGAGCCTGGATGTAAATGTAATAATTCAAAGGCTACAATGTAGTAATATTGGGCAAGTTCGGGGGCATGGATATAATAACTCTAATAACCTGATGACTACATTATTAATTTTTACATTTACATCCATGCTAACCCCAGCTAGCCATCAGGTTATTACAAGTGAACTTTTTTTTTCTCCTCAGTGGAAGGGCTACCTAGAGTGATGTGGATGGTGGAAGTAACTTTTTTTTTTTCTGGCTCTTCAGTTGAAGAGATACCTGGGGTGGAGTGCCATCCTGTGGTATCAGCACAGCATGCTGATTGAGCCAGCTATGCCTCCCTGTTGTGTATGCACTGTATCCTTTTTTGTGAATAACCTCTGTGGATGTTTTTTTAGGCAATGCCAACTTGACAATCCTTCTAGCAAATCAAAACCAAGAAAATATAAAGATGTTACTGCTCAATGCCAGGAGTCTAAACAAGAAAATCCACTCCCTACAAGCTTTCCTCATCCTAGTGAATGTTGACATCCGTGCAGTCACTAAGACATGGTTTAAAACTACAAAGAGCACCCGGCAGTGCAAGACTGTAACATGTTTCATGCATTTAGACCAGTTACTACACAGCAAAGACTAAAGGCAGAGGTTTCTCAATGTATATACAAAATAAATATACTTCAAGGGTGGTCAAAAAGGGTGATATGCTTGAGCTTTGCCACATTCAAATAACCATAGGCAAAAATCCCATACCACTTCCTTGCAAGCTATAGATCTCCCTCTATGACCCAGGAAACCCATAATACATCCGTAAACTTATTTGAGCCACTCACCATCTGACCCAATACCATATTCATGGGTGACTTTAATGACCTCACTATTAACTGGGAGTCATGTATGACAACAAATGTGCAGGCACTGAGATTCATGGACTTTGTAAACACAAACTCCCTAGACCAGATTGCTGGTTCACCTACTAGGGTGCAAACATACAGGATATAGTCCTCAATAGCATGGGACAGAGCTGCACATCCCCTGTTGTGAGCTGTACGTCCCCTGTTGTAATGTCTTTTTGGTAAGGTCAGACCACAAAACAGTCTCCTTTGAAGTAAAAATAAAACTGAGAATCCCAGCTAACTCAGGAATGTATAAGAACTACTCTAAGGCTAACTTCCTGGTAGTAAGTGATAACCTGGCAACATTTCACTCCCCTCCCTCCCCCCTCAACCCTGAGGACACTCCTGTCTAAGTGGAATTGTTTGCAGAGAATCTAAATAATCATGTTAATAGATGCATAGAGACATAGTCAATTGTGCCTATGAGGAATAAGCACAGAACAAACTTGTAAAACAAGGTACCCTAGGTTGCATAATAAAAGGAAGAAAGTCATGGCAAAAATTAGTAAGTGCAAGTCCCAGCAGGATAAAGACTCATCGATATAAACAAGTAACTCAGAGGGAAAATCAGTTCTAACAATTTCAAATTTTAGGTAAAATAGTCTCTTAGGCCAAGGACAAACATATAAATTTCTATAGGTATGTCTACAACCTCAAAGACAGTACACAACAATGTAAACAACTAATTGTAAATGGAGCTACCTACACTGAGCCAGAAGATATAACAAACCTACTGGCTGACAGATACAGCTCCAATTTTACCTCTCTTTCCCCCTTCCAGCTACCCCTCAGAAAATACCTTAGAACATTCTTGGTTCCAATCTAAGAGCCACCCAGCTATCCAGTGTATATGACATAGGGGCTTATATCTAATTCCATGAGTTATTCTACAATGACCAAGTGCGTTATTATATTAAATGCCACTGCCAGGTCATGATAAGCAATATGCACTATTTTGCACTTGTTCATTGCTTTGATGACCTTCTCAAAGAAGTCCACCAGGTTGAGTAGACATGACCTGCCCTTGGCCAAACAAAACTGAGTTGGATCCAGTGTCCAGTTTTTCATCATAACTTGATATTTTATGCACTGTTAATACATCTGAATCCATGTAAGTGGCTATTTTTATTTTAATATATTCTAAAACAGACATCCCCTTAGAATGACAAAAAAGAGAATATAAACAGAACATGTTGGAGAGATAGGTATTTATCATGGAGAATATCTCTTCTATGGAACCATCTTCCACTCCACATAAAGTGGAGTCCTTCTTTTACTTTATACAAATGCACTTTGGCTGAATGGTTGGGAAACCACAGATTCATTGCCTGCTTAGAACTCTTGTCTGTCATGGATAGGAGCAACAAGTAAATGTCCCAACATATCCTTGGTCTGCTTACCTCTGGGTTATTTGAATGCAAAATATAAGGGCTAAAAACTATCATGGGAATGTCAGCCTTTTTATGATCCTCACACATCAATAGCCTAGTAAGTACCTATGAACCTAGGATTTTTTAACTATCTGTTACACGTCTGCAGTATTCACTATAACTAATACTTTGTATGTTCATATTGTCTTAACTAACCCTTTTATGAGTCACTTGTCTTGAATAACAACTGTAGGTGCCTTCTTTCATGCCATTGTGAAAATGCAGAACTGAACAGATCTCCTACACAACCAACAAATAACAAATAATATCTGTGTGCATTTGTGCTTGGTACAGTATCTGCCAGCACTCATAGCTGCATTTGTATAAGTTGTTTTCTTTTATCATTTTATTATTCTGAGATCCTGAGTTTTATGGTAAATGTGACTGATTTGTGGCCTGATTTCACCAAGGAATCAGTGAGTAGCAAAGCTACCACATTTTCTAAGGACCAATCCAGGATGTTTTAGTCCCTGGTTAAGTTGTAGACTAACTGATCCAAAACATTTATTTTGATGAACTCCAGAAATTTTGGTCATATATGTCTGAGGCTATATAAATATTCAAGTATATTGAGAGGTAGTTGAAGTTTCCTAAAAAATGGTGCTTGGCTTAATACACTGAGACTCCATACTAGTTAGGTAGAAGGTGTGGGCTGTGAAGGACATGAAGGGGGTCCCATAGTTAGTTATGGTACAATAATTTCTCTTTTTAGCAGTAAACTGGATGTGGAGGTGTTTCAGGTCATTACCTTGTCTAACAGGTCTGGAGGTGGATTTTTTTTTTTAAATATGGAGATACCACTGTTCCTTTCGTGCCTTTGTCTAATGTGGTAGAACTGAACAGCTTTAAAATGCTGCACAGAGTACTTTAATTGGTTTTAAACTATCCCCAGGATTCAGCAAGCTCAGCATGACATGCAGGAATAGTGCAGGAGCTGCTGGAGGCAATATGGCTGCCAAGAGATCCAGGAACAAGCTCCCGGGATGTGCACGAGCGTTCCTGCACTATTCCTGCATAGACACAGCTGCTGTATGCAAATTACCCCATTTACAGGTGAAAACTATGCAAATAAGGTGAATTTGTGATCCAGGAAGCTGGCAGCTGGCCGTGCAGGACTAATGTAATCTGCAGGAAATGTACTCGGTTAGTAACCGAGTACATTTCTGCAAACTACAAAATGGAGCCATGACAATTGCAAATAAAGGGTGTATATAACATGTAAAATATGCCAATGGCCAAATATATGGCCATTGACATGGAAAACAGTTGCAAAAAAAAAAATTACTTTTTTTTTTGGCCGATTTCGGCCATTTAAGTGTAGGGCAGTGGCTTGCAAATGGGATCAGCCTGAAAATAAAAAAAACCTAGAAAAAAGAATTCTAACCAAAATCACAATTTTGCCATTATACTCAATGGCAGGCAGAAGACAACATGGCCAGTGAATAGTGGTTGCTAAGGGGGAAGGCTCAGTGTCAGACTTGTAACTAGGCATTAGCAGGCAATCCTATGCAAATGAGGGGAATGATACTGAGTCCCAGATTTCCCATCATGGCTAGCCTGCACACAACCGTGTAGGTGCAGGAAGACCATAGTGCAAGCCTAAGAGCTAGCTGACATCATAGGTGGATGTGTCAGGCATACTGTAAGCTTACTGGAGTCCTGTGGCTTGGGTTTGCCCTTAGCTTAGCAGAGCTAAGCATGGGGGTGTGTCTGAAGCTGCCAAGCACTCTTTGCATTGCCTAAGTGGGTATGTGCACCGCGCACCATGTTTTAAGGGGGAAAAAAAGTAAAGCAGGAAATACCAGTTCCGTGCACATCTGAGCACTGTGTTTGCGCGGCACACCCCTAGGCTTAAACAGGAAAGCAATGGGAAGGGAAAACAGCAGTGGGAAGGTAATCAAGGAGAACTAGCATAGCTGGCAGGTGAAATGTATCAGAATCAGCCAATTACACAGGCAGCAGCCCAGCCCAACACACTACTATAAACTATGCAAACACCTTTCCCTCTGTTTTTTCCCACAAACTTTACACCACTGGTATATACAAGCGGGGAAATTTTACCAAACAAAAGCAACAAAATGATAGGGGCTGCATTAGCTCTCATAAATCAACATGTGGAAGAGGCTGAGGGTGATGAGTATGATAATGCTGATGACCACCCCACAGTGAGGAAAAAGAGAAGAGTGTACAGACCCAGGGTAACCTACAAGGTGCTACATGAGCTGGAGATAGTAGAGCGCTATAGGGTGGACAGGGATGTCCTACAACAAATTGTTGAGCTGTGCCGGCCACGCCTCACACACAGAACCAACAGAGAGGAACCCATCACAGTGGATGCCAAGGAATGTGTAGGCCTAAGAATACTAGCCACAGGTACCTTCCAAAGGCCAACTGGGAATATCATGGGGATCTCACAGGCATCAGCATCCAGGGTACTCCACCAGTTCCTGGATGCCATGTCAGCACATGCCGGTGAGCACGTATATTTCCACAATAGCCATGAGGCGTTGACCAGCAATATGCGTCTCTTCCACCAAATAGCAGAATACTCAGAGGTAGTGGCTGCTACAGACTGGATGCACATACACATCAAAGCACCACTTGGTGAGCAGGGTAGGGTCTACATAAACTGCAAGGGCTTCCCCTCCATCAACTACCAGGTCATGTGCGATGCAAAGGGCATTATAATGAATGTGGGTGCAGGCTGCCCTGGAAGCTATCACGACTCCCACATCTGGCATATGACACAGCTGCACCAGAGATTTGCCAGTGTGGACATCTCTTATGGCCACCTAGTGGGGGATGCTGGTTACACACTGGAACTGTCGCTGATGACACCCATCAGAAATGCACACACACCCGAACAAGAACTCCATAATGAGGCACACGCACACACAAGAATCATAATAGAGGAGTGTGTTTGGGATGCTCAAGTCACAGTTCCGGTGCCTGGACATATCTGGTGGACCCTTGCAGTACTCACCAGATACATGTACCCAAATTGTCATTGTATGTACCATGCTACGCAATATGATCCTGCGGAAACAGCTGCAGCAGGAACAGCACGGGGCAGGGCCAGACAGTCCCCCACAATTGCCAAGGCCTGCACAGGCAGAGAGTGACTCAGAGGAGGAACAACCTGAGCCTGCCCCAGTAGGCAGGGCAGAAGGAGGTGTGCTCAGTATGTCCAGGCCTTGGCAAAGAGGCAAAGCATAGCACATACACTGACATGGTAGGAACCCAGGGAATGACACCTCTGTCTGACCCGCACATACAGTAAAATGAATGCCAAACATGACACTACCTGTGCTTAAACATGTATAGGGAGTGTACTATGTTCATCCAACATAGTCAGCCCTCCAGCACCATCCTCAATACTGGCACAGCCACAAGGTAAGTCACTCTCCCTATCAATTGCTGAATGGAGTAGTATGTTTTGTTACTTGTATCTATAGTATGGATATGAGCATGCAAGGGAATCTTTTGGCTGAATGGGTTGCCAGCAGATAGTAGACACCTATAATGGCAGCATGAAATCTGTAACAAATGCTGGTTTCACCATAGTAGCCAGCACTAGACAAGGTGACAAAACTCACTGCAGGAAATGAGGTGGGCCAAATGTGTGCCCATAGGGCACACACATGCCAGTCAGGGAGGCTCACATACCCAACAACAGTCTCAGCCAGCAGGACAGGTGTAGACAAACACAAACAAAGGCTGTGCTAAGGCCTCTGATTGATGGCTATGGAGAACATCCCCCCTCCAGACCTACACAGACAGCCTACAACAGGTCAGGCAGTGGGATGTTAGGTCTGAAATGTAAGACGTTTGAAACTGAAATGTAGGTCAATGAAACCTAAGAACTGTAGTACACTGATATGCCTCTAGTCTGCATGATAGGTCAGAATACAGAATGAAATGGAGTACCTGACGTACCAGTACAGTCATAACAAATGTGTACAGTTGTCAGGTGTGCCCCCCCCCACAATCCTATGTAGAAATGTAGTAACATGTATGTGTAGGTATAATAACAGTAGAGCACAGATTACCTGAGCCGGCCAAAGTATCAGGATAGATTGTAGCATGTGTACAATATGCAGGGCTGCGTGTATTAGGTTGGTGTGTGTTGTATATTGTGTGAGAGTCAGCATGTAGGCATGGTGAGGTTTGTCCTGATGGCCATTGGCCAGTACTGCCGATGAGAGGGCCAAGTTCTCACAACTGCAGTGCCAAACACAATGCATCCCAGCAAAATACATTCCAGCAGTAAGCCATAGTAAATGTCTGGAGGTAATATCTGTCACCATCTGAAAGATGGACACGGCATGAATGTGGGCCCAGACATACAAATAGTACACAGGTGGACGTACCCCAGACAGACAGTGTATAATATGTTACTGTCAAATGGACACACCTTTGGAATTGTACATACAGTTTAGCAGCACATTGGTTGGGTTTGTAGTATGGAATACTGATGTCGTCTGGCCAAACACTGGCAGACCACAAAGGTCACAGGTATGAAGTATTGAGAAACTGCTGATGTTCCTGCATGAGCTAGCATAAGTGGAATGTCCCATGTATATCTGTGAGTCAGATGCAAGTAGTATCCATAGCACACATACACCCAGCTCACCCCACCATCACCCACAAGTACCTCATAGGTCTTATCCCTGCTGCTGGGAATGAGTACAATATGACCTCCACCTCTGTATGGCAATAGCCACAGAATGCAGCATGCAGAAGAGGTGTCCCATGCAAGTGTGTCCCTAGCTGTAAGCAGCACCCTGCCAGCATCCCCACCACTGGATCAATAATGACAAAAAGTATTGGCATTAACACCTTGCACACCTACCCTGTCACATCAGGGGACTATATTGTCTTGCAGTCTGGGACTGTATGAGTGACACAATGCAACGGCTTGTACATCTGGCCTGCATCACTACCAAATGCCCTACAGTCCTCTGCCAAAGGCCTTTGTCTCACCCATACGGTCAATGTATGTTACGTCATGGACTCCCAAATAACAACATAACACAGTCCTCAGAATCCAAATGCAAGGCCATGTCAAAAAATCCCAGTAACATGTCTACCATGTCCTACTGCATGAACTGTGGAACAACACCAAATTACTGCTGGGATGAAGTGATAACTATAGTGAACTTATCAGATAATGCTTGCATAATGTTTGGAAGAGAATAGAATAACAGGGGGGGGGTAGGAGCATTGGACGGCATGGAATGTGTGAAGTATGAAACTTAGCCGTGTGCACAGACTATCCCTGCCTGCAAACACAGGAATGGGTGGCTACAAACCTGCTTGTAAACCACAATGTGAAGGGGTAATGTCCAGAAATATGAACCCTGCCTCTGGGTAACCTCTGTAAATCTGTACAGCTGTGAGGTTTGGCCACAGCAGGATATGGTCATACTGTCACGTCAATGGATGTACAAGCATGGGATCCTCAGCTACTACTGTACCAAGGTGCTGACCAATTTATACAGACCCATCTGCAAGTATCTGCAGCTTCCCCTCCAGAATGGCATGATTGTGCAAAAATATGGAGGCTGTAGACCACAATACTGGACACAGCTGCATTCACCCTGTGTTCCCCAGGAAATTACTGCAAGCAAATATGTTTACCTAACAGTACTTGATGACATAAAACATCACAGTGTAAAACAGTGCATATGTCTGAATATCTCTGCTAACACCAAGACCATATAGCAGAAGCAGCACAGACACAATTACCTACAGTAACCCACTATCCTTTGCCCATTGTGACCCCATATTGTCAACTGATCTACAGATATCCCACAGAAACAGGTTGCTAGCTGTAGGTGTAGAACATAAAAGCCTGCACTGGAGTACAGAAGGGCATACTGGGCATGCTCCCACAATTAGAGAAACAAAGCCCATGTCTGACAACAAAATACTGAAAGGTCATACTGGGCATGCTCCCACACGAAGCCCATGTCTGGTAACAACAGTGGACTATACATATCTGACAGTCGCAGATGTTTGTGCACAGACTCCCCGTTGCACATCAGTCATGCTTTACACACACATTGGATAGGAATACACACATATATCCAAGGACAACACACTATAATAGGCCAAAATGACACATACATAGATGTGTGGAAGAGAATGACAGACAGTGACAAAGAGCCTCACATCATGAGGCCTGTCCCACCCAGCACACATCCAGTTGGCTAAAACCACATGATGTGCAAATGTCAATCACTGTAGACATTTGCCTGTGGTATCCCTCAGCACTATAGTGTCTGTGGTGCTTGTGATAACTGTGTAACATGACTGCACAAGTCAGTATTCATCTAGCAGTTGTATACTTGTACCTGTAAAATATAAACCTGTGTGTGCCTGACTGTTGTGTGTCTGCCAGATGAATGAGTTATGGCCCATGCACACAAACTGCACTCCCCATTGCCCTACTATGGCAAGCCTGCTGATGTCTTCACCTTGAAATACACCTTTGGTAAAAGAGTAGCTGTATAAGCTCTGTGGTGTGTGTTATAACTGTGTAATGCTGTAGTGTGATAAACTAGTTAGGTAGGAGTTTTAATCCTAGACATGGCAACTGTGTGTGTGTGTTTGTCTGTGTAGGAAGCAATTCTTTTGAGGCCAGTCACACTCACTACAGTTTCCAATGCCCTACATTAGCAGGGCTGCTGACATCATTCACTTTGAAATACACCTTTGGGGAAAGGCTCAGCCAGACTCTGCTACACTTTGCTGTGAAGGAAAGGTTAGTTTGCTTTTATTTTTTGTATTTTGTATATTTTAAATGCTGTAGTTTGTTTTCTTTACCTTGTGTTTTACTTGCATTCTGCTTTAACAGCATATTAAAACTTGAAAAGAGACCACAGCTCTCTCTCTCTTCTGAGTCAGGCAGAATTTTTTTCCCACCCTCTCACCCAGTTACAGCTGTCTTGTTAAATACCACTGTCTTTCTAGTTGCCTGCCTCTTATGTTAATCTGACCATATATCTCATTTCCTCTCTACTTTCACTGGTTTGTGTGAGTAATCACTAAATCAAAAACCCCTCCCCTTCAACTATTTAAATTTATTGGCCATCCTACTGTATTCCGTAGTACCAGAATACAAAAGTGACCACCCCTTTCAACCCATCTTGCTGTTTTAAAAATAGTAACTCTCCACTAAACCTTAACTTTTTAAACGGGTAAAACTTAAGTTACTTACTTTCACGTCTAACTTCTCTAGTGCACACTGCAGTGTGCATTTTTTTTCATCTTACCTTTAAGCATCCCTTTGACTAGCACTTTCTCTAATACCTGCTGGAAAGCACTAGGAAGCTTTAAACTGATACAGCACTCAACTCTCCTTGTTAATAAGGAGAAATTAATAGTAGGCACTAAACAGCCTATAATTGCAAAGTACCTTGCTAAGGTAAGGGAAAACAGCTCCTGTACTTTACAAAAAAAAAAAAAAAAAGCACCAAACCAGGCATGTCCAAGGCTCAGCTTCCTGTGATTTGTCCTATCCACCTGGTGAATCTGGGCATACTGGGGCAATGCAGCAATTGCCTCATGTACACAGACAACCCTCTTCTCCTACCACCCAGCACTACAATCTGTAAGAGATGCACTTACATAGCCAAAATGGAAGCAAAGCTCTCTCCACCCAAGATTGTACTAGACAGTCAAGAGGAGAAGGTTAACACCCACACTACACCTCAAGCAACACATAGCCCTTCTAAACCAACACCAACATATAGCAACACTAAATCCACATATGCAGAGGCCCTTAACTATAACCTGCCCAAGCAACAAGGACCTCTGAAGCTGAAACGAAAACAAACACCAATCACAACCAAAGTGTCACATAGTTCACAACACCTGTGTGCCACCGAGCAACAGCCCCTAAGGAAAGACAATGTACCTAACACTTTAGTCATAGGTGACTCTATAGTTCGGCACACTGATGTCCCTCTCACCAGGTTGAACAAGGAGAAAATTGCAGTCAGCCTCCTGTCGGGTGCCAGGATCTGCCACATAACGCATGCACTCAAGTCACTCCACAACAAGTACAGATATGACTCTGTCATTGTCCATGTTGGAGTGAATGACTTGAGACGTACCTCCCTGGACTACATGAAAAGAGACATGGAAGAGCTCTCGGATCATGTGGCCCAGGCAGGTATGACCCTAGTCTTGAGTAGCATCCTGCCTTCGCCCAGAATGATACCACAATATAAGGACAAAATGATTGACTTCAACAATTGACTAAGCTTCTGGTGTCATTCAAAGGGGATCCAGTATCTGTATGCCTGGGACGACATGATTGACAGACCACGATGCTTTGCCAGAGATGGTCTGCACCTGTCGCCCCTGTGATTCAGGTTACTGGCTAAGGCTCATGCTACTCCTATAGTGCCTTTTTTAGGCAAAGTTCAAAGGACAAAACCACCACTGTAACAGGTACAAGCATGCAAAATCTGAAGGTAATGCTACTCAATGCTAGAAGTCTAAACCTCAAAATGCACTCACTCGAGGCACTCCTAAAAATGGAGAACATCGATATCTGTGCAGTAACTGAGACCTGGTTCAAGGCTCCAGAGAGCACCCCTGCAATACCAGGCTACAACTCTTACCACACTTTTCGGCCACAAAAGCAGGACTGAAACACTAAAGGTGGAGGAGTGTCAATATTCACCAAGGTATTCACACCACCAGGCTAGTTGCCCAACACAATGCGTCTGAAATTCTCCAGGTGCAACTAACACTAGGTAAGACTGCAATCCAAATTGTAGCTTGCTACAGACCCCCCACCATACCCCAAGATTCTCACTACACCTTTCTAAACATACTGGAAAATATTAAGATAGAACCAAACACCCTAATACTGGGTGATTTTAACTACCCTGTCATTAACTGGGAAAACTACTCATGTACCAACACCTTTGCCAAACGGTTCTTGGAATTCATAAATTCCAATGCCCTGGATCAACTAATCCATAGTCCCACCAGGGGCTCCAATATCCTAGACCTGGTCATTACCAACATGGGAAATCGATGCTCCACACCTATGATCATCCCCTCGTTATTCAGGTCTGACCATAAGCTAATCACCCTTAACATCCACATCCCACCCCCACCCCCTAGTAAGGAAACCTCCATAAAAATTTTCTCCAAAGCCAACTTCATTCTACTCAAGTCAGAAGTGACAAACTTCATGACACCCATGCAGACGGGAGCTGAAAGTTCAACTGTTGAATCCTAGACTAAGGCACTGTACGAGCACATCCACTCATGCATAAATCGTGCCATCCCAACTAGAACCAAGATGCTCTCATCCAAAAAAAAAGAAGCCAATCTGGTGGTCCCCTGCCATAAACAAACTTTACAACAAAAGGAAGAAACTGATGCAGAAAAGAAGAAAATCCTAGGATGCAAAAAACTTCCTTACCAGCCTCAGTAAGAAACTGAGATCCCTCATAAAATCCTCCAAAGCTAGTTACGAAAATAAAATTGCCAAAGATTCCAAAGACAACCACAAGGCATTCTATAACTATGTCAAGAATCTAAATGGCAATGCTCAGATCTGCTCTGAGCTAAAACAGAATGGCATTAAATATACTGATCCCAAGGATATTGCCAATATCCTGGCAGATCGATTCAGTGCCAACTTCACCCACGTCTCACCCCCTAAATGGCCCATCTCAATACCGGAAGATTGCCAAATTCCGGTATTAATGGCCACACAGGTAAAAAACACACTCTCCAAAGCTAAGAATACAGCATCCATGGGACCAGATGACATCCTGGGCTGTGTACTACATGAACTACAATATGAACTGGCACCTCACCTAAGTGTCATGTTTAATCATAGCCTCACCTCAGGTTTCATGCCCACTGAGTGGTGCAGAGCTACAGTTATCCCACTCCACAAGGGGGAATCCACCTTGGATCCCGAAAACTACCGGCCCATCAGTCTGACAAGCCTTATCTGCAAGGCCATGGAGCGTATTATCATGGAACTTATAAACAAAGACATTGGCAACCTTCAAACACTGGACCCCACCCAGTTTGGGTTCATTTAGGGCCGATCTTGTCTCCTGAACCTGACTGACTTCTTCGAATCAGTCTCGAGAGCCATGGACAAGGGTAAGGTGGTCCACACAGCCTATCTAGACCTTGCCAAGGCCTTTGACACCATCCCCCACTCTGGAATCATAGATAAATTTACTAAGCTGGGCATTAATCCCTATGTCACCTAATGGGTTGCTAATTGGCTTACTGATAGAACCCACACTGTAAAAGTAGCCGACTAAATATCAAGCTCCAGACAAGTGACAAGTGGAGTACCTCAGGGTTCAGTCCTGGGACCGCTCTTGTTTGCCATCTACTTCCCTGAAGTACAGGCCAACACTGAGGGACTCTGGATAACAACGTTCGCAGATGACTGAAAACTGGGAGCCATTATTGAATCCCCAAATGATGTGGATACTCTACAAAAGAGCCTTACAGAAACAGATGCTTGGTGCCAGAGTCATGGGCTCAAGCTCAATGCCAAGAAATGTATAGTTATCCCCTTTGGGAAAAAACATGTATCCGTGAATTACCATATAGGTGGCAGTACACTAAACACCAAAAGTGTGATAAGAGACTTAGGGACACAGGTGGACAGTGGTCTCACCTTCGATAACTACATTGCCACAACAGTCAGGAAATCATTCTATGTGGCAAACCTCATCACTAAGGGCTTTTCATCCAGAAAAAAGGAGGTCATTGTCCCACTGTACTCATCCCTCATTAGACCCATTATAGAATACAATGCCCCGTTTGGTATGTACCTCTCAAGACATCTGCAACAACTGGAAAGGCCGCAGAAATACCTCACTAAAAGAATCACAGGCCTAAAGCAGATGCCCTACGCTGACCGCCTTAAAAAACTCCAGCTATACTCTGTCGCATATCGTCTACTCAGAGGCAATCTTTGCTTAACATACAAGGCCATGTCAAACCCAGAGCTGTTGGACATGCTACACGTAAAGAAATCCCAATCCCTCAGAGCCATGGATCTAAACCCTGTCATCACAATAAACAAAACATTCTGGCGGGATAGGTTCCTGACCCAGAGACTCCCCAGACTCTGGAATAGATTGCCCATACATGTCAAGCAGAGTGCCTCTTTGGACCTCTTCAAAAGGAACCTTGACGATTGGATGGGAGAAAGGAAATTCACCCCGGGGATCACATCAGTCGCTCTGCTAGACAGGGCTCTAAGGAAGTAAATAGTGTGGGAAGAAATAGCCAGGGAATTGTTATGGTTAGGCTTGTATAGGCCCTAGGGCTGATAGCCTAGTACCAACCTATGAACCTATGAACCTATGAAAAAGTAGCCCAGTAAGCTCCGTGGTGTGTCCTATAACTGTGTAATGCTGTAGTGTGATGTACAAGTTAGGTAGGAGTTCTATTCCCAGACATGGCAATTGTAGAACTTTGTGTGTGTTTGTCTGTGTAGGGATCAGTGGTTTTGATGCCATTCACACTCGCTACAATTTCCAATGGCCTACTTTGGCAGGGCTGCTGATGTCATTCACTTTGAAATACACCTTTGGGAAGGAATAACACAGTGAGCTCTGTGGCATGCGCTATAACTGAGTAATGCTGTAGTATGATGTACAAGTTAGGTAGAAGTTCTACTGCCAGACATGGCAACTGTGGAACTATGTGTGTGTGTGTAAGGATCACTGTTTTTGTGGCCATTCACAGACACTAAGCACTCCTAATAATGGAGGACATCAATATCTGTGTAGTAACAGAGACCTGATCCAAGGCTGCAGAGAGCACCCCTGCAATACCAGGTAGAGTTCTCACCACACCTGTCGGCCATCAAACCAGGACCAAAACACTAAAGGTGGAGGAGTGTTCATATTCATCAAAGATATTCACACTACCATGCTGCTTGCACAACAGAATGCATCTGAAATACCCCCAGTGCAACTAACACTAGGTAAGACTGTAATCCAAATTGTATAGCTTGCTACAGATCCCCCACCATGCACCAAGATTCCCACTACACCTTTCAAAACATACTGGGAAATATTATGATGCAACCAAACACTCTAATACTGGGTGACTTACACTACCCTGCCATTCACTGGGAAAACTACTTGTGTACCAACACATGTGCCCAACGGTTCTTGGAAGTCATAATTCCCAATGCCCTGGATCAAGTAACCCATAGTCCCACCAGGGTCTCAAATATCCTAGAGCTGGTCATTACCAACATGGGACATGAATGCTGCACACCTATGGTCACCCCATCAGTGGTCAGGTCTGCCCATAAGCTAATCACCCTTAACATCCGCATCCCTCCTCCACACCCCAGTAAGCAAACCTCCGTAACACACATCTCCAAATCCAACATTCTGCTACAAATGTCAGACATGACTAACATCATGACACCCATGCAGATGGGAACTGATAGGACGACTGCTGAATCCTACACAAAGGCACTGTACGAGCACATCCACTCGTGCATGAATCGTGCCATCCAATATAGAACCAAAATGCTCCCCACCAAGAAAAGGAAGCCAATGTGGTGGCCCCCTGCCATAAACATACTGTAGAAAAAAAGTAAACTGTTGCAGAAATGAGGGAATGTCCAGGATGCAAAATTCATTCTTACCAGCCTCAGTAAGAAGCTGAGATCCCTCATAATATCTTCCAAAGCTAGTTACGAACATAATATAGCCAAAGATGCCAAAAACAACTGCAAGTCAATCCATAGCTATGTGAGGAATCTAAATGGCAATGCTCAGATCTGCTCTGAGCTGCAACAGGATGGTATTACATATACTGCTCCCAAGGATATTGCCAATATCCTGGCAGATTGATTCAGTGCCAACTGCACCACCCTCCCACCCCCGAAAGGGCCCATCTCAACACTGAAAGATTGCCAGATTATGATAATAATGGCCACACAAGTAAAAACTGCACTCTCCAGAGCTAAGACAACAGCATCCATGGGACCAGTCAACATCCTGGGCTGTGTACTACATGAACTACAAAATGAACTGGCACCTCACCTATGTGCCATGTCTAATCATACCCACACCTCAGGCTTCATGCCCACTGCGTGGCACACAGCCACATTTATCCAAGTCCACAAGGGGAGATCCACCTTGGTTCCTGGGAACTACAGCCCCAGCAGTATGACGTGCCTGATCTGCAAGGCCATGGAATGTATTATCATGGAACTTATAAACAGAGGCATTGGCAACCTGCAAACACTGGACCCCATGCAGGTTGGGTTTGTGAAGGGCCGATCATGTCTTCTGAGCCTGATTGACATCTTTGAATCAGTCTCCAGAGCTGTGGATGAGGATGAGGTAGTTTACACAGCCTATAAGGACCTCGCCAAGGCCTTCGACACCACCCCCCAGCCTGGAATCATAGATAAATGTACCAAACTGGCCATTAATCCCTATGTTACCCGATGGGCTGCCAACTGCTGTACTGACAGAACCCACTCTGTAAAAGTAGATGACACCAACTCCAGCCCCAGACAAGTGACAGTTGGAATACCTCAGGACTCAGTCCTGGGACAGGTCATGTTTGGCATCTACTGCTCTGAAGTACAGACCAACACTAAAGGACTCTGGTTAACAAAGATCGCAGATGACTGCACACTGGGAGCCAATACTGAATCCTCACATGATGTGGATATTCTGCAGAAGGGCCTTACAGAAAGAGATGCTTGGTGCCTGAGCCATGACCTCAAGCTCAATGCCAAAAAATGTATAGTTATCTCCTTTGGGAAGGGACATGTACCTGTGAAGTACCACATAGGTGGCAGTACACTAAACACCTAAAGTGTGATAAGAGACTTAGGGACAAAGGTGAACAGTGGTCACACCTTTGATAACCACATCACCACAACAGTCAGGAAATCTACCTATGTGGCACACCTCATCACTAAGGGCTTTACATCCAGGAAAAAGGAGGCCATTGTCCCACTGTAGTCATCTCTCTGTAGACCCAGTATAGACTAAAATGGCTTGTTAGGTATGTACCTCACAAGACATCTGCAACAACTAGAAAGGATGTAGGTATACCTCACTAAAAGAATCACAGGCCTAAACCAGATGCCCTATGCTGACCATCTGAAAACCATCCAGCTATACTCTGTCACATATTGTGCACTCAGAGGTGATCTCTGCTTAACATACAATGCCATGTCAAACCTAGAGCTGTTGGACATGCTACACTTAAAGAAATCCAAATCCCTCACAATCACACACTCCAGGGATCGAAACCTTGTCATCACAATGCACAATACATGCTGGAGGGATGTGTTCCTGACCCAGAGACTCCCCAGACTCTGGAATAGACTGCCCATACATGTCAAGCAAAGTGCCTCTTTGGCCCTCTTCAAAATGAACCTTTACGATTGAATGGGAGATAGGAAATTGACCTGGGGATCATGTCAGTTGCCCTGCTAGACAGGGGTCCAGGGAAGTAAATATTGTGGAAAGACATAGCCAGGGAATTGTCATGGCTAGGCATGTATAGGCCATAGGGCCGATAGGCTAGTACCAACCTATGAACCTATGAACCTATGACCTACACTTTCCATTGCCCAGCCTTGGCAAGCCTGCTGATGTCATTCACTTTGAAATACACCTTTAGGGAAGGCTTAACCCAGCAATCTCTGTGGCACATGCTATAACTGTGCAATGCTGTAGAGCAATGTACTAGTTAGGTAGGAGTTCTAATCCCAGACATGACAACTGTGAGAGTTGTTTGTGTGTGTGAGTTTGTCATAGGTATCCTGTGTGGAGGTAGCTGTGAGTATGCAGGACTCATCATGGAGCCGGTTTTGCAAATTTCTTATATGGTGGCCTATTATATGTCACAATGTCCACCTTACAAGGATAACAGCAGAGAGGCTGGGGTAGACATGCCATACCCCTACATGTGACATCATGGCTTGGGGAACAATATAGGCAATCCTTGTATTACCCAGAGAACACTCTCCACCCATCTGTCATACACAAACACACTTGGCTAGGCAAAACCACTATGTTGGTAGTTCCCTGCATGTTACCCACAGATAGTAACCATGGTGTTCTTGCAGTGGACTACAGAGGACATGGCACCCTGTCCCATCCCTACAATAGGCAAATCACTGCATACAGTTCTCTTTCGCTATGTTCCCAACTGGATGCCTGCAACAGTTGTAGGGCCAGCAAATGTAACCCACAAAGGACATACCATGCCTTCCTTATACACATGCCCTGTATGAACAGATGCCACTGACACCATCCATTGAATACCTGTATAATTCTGTCAATGCAGGTGCAGTGTCACCTGGGTGTTCATTGCCAGTTCTCACCACATGAGGTCAGGAATGGCTCATCTAATGATAACAACCTGTCTACACAACATGCCCCAGGCACACCAGGTACACTTCCACATGTCACAGAACATGCATGTGGGACATGTGCACATCTCAGACACAGTCCATGTTTTGAAATATAGAACACATACATAGCAAGCATTGCACAACACTGGCCGCCCACAATAGTAACCCAGATGAGTAGATGGTGAATACAATACCCACCTGTGTGTGCCAATCCAGACACTACACCCCTAAGCCACACTGCAGACCATTGTCATGTGGCCTGATGCCAAGATATACCTTTTACCTAGCCTTGTACAGCCTTCTGGCACAGTCAACCACTACACACCTGTGAAGTAATGCACCCATGAATGTCAGTACTGGCAAACCTGTGTCTGTGTTTGTGTGTGGAGTATAATGATTTGGATGCCATGCATACTCACTACACCTCACATTGGCTTACTGATGCCTTGACATACCATATGCCCATATATCAGCCTGATAACCTCTGTGGTGCATGTGATACCTGCGTATTAGTGCATTGAGGCAAACTAGCTAGTTAGGAAGTCTAATCCTGACCCTGCCAACTGTGATAATGTGTGTGAGTCCCTGAGAGAGTGTGGCTGTGTTGACCTTGACACCTGTTCTTGTGGACAGGCACATGTACTACACTTACCTTATCCCTCCTTTATCACTGTTGCTGATGTCACTCACTGCCAAATATACCTTTGGACAACTCCCCAACATTTAAGCTCTGTGGCGCATGTAATAAGTGCATAAACATGTAATAGCAATACATCATCAGGCAGGGGTTTGAAACCTCATGATGGTAAGTGTGTGACACAAACATGCATAGCTGTTACCCTCCTACCCCCTCCCTGTCTTACCTTGTCTCTGTCTGTCTCTCTCATGCCATCTCTGGTGGATGTGGAGAAGTACACTTGCTTTGCTTAGGCAGCAGCTTGTCTTTTGTAAGTGATGCTCATGATCAGCTGATGGCCTGTGCATGAATTGCAATACCCCACTAGCTGATTGCATGTGGAACAGCTGTGGTAACATTCCCATAGCCACTTGCATGGAAACACACTCCTATAACTAGGAACATCATGTGGGTGTTGGCCCTTTTCATTCACTGTGAACAGGCCTTCATATCGGTGTTTGGCAAACAGCATCCCAGATGGTAGTGGGATATACCTCTAACAACATACACTGTGGAGACAGGCCAACAAACAGGAGGGGAATGTTCCAGACATGACTACAGAATGTAGGTTTTGCTCTTCTGCATTTGGAGTAATGCTGGTTTAACAGGGTTTGTGTGGATATGGCTGGTCTACATGATTTAATACCTGTCATGACACTGTTATGTGTTTGAGGAAATACCCACCTGTAGGGTTATCTGCAGATGGGCCAGTGTTTGGAGTCATATGTGTCTTGTGTTACTCACAGATTACCTATCCTAGAACTGCAGAAGCATAGTCTGAGGATTGCAGTCAGTACATGGTGACAACCATGAGAGTTATTCATTTCATATCCCTCATAGGACATATGTCACAACAAACCCTGTTACAACAGTAAATGTATGAAGTTATCACAGCAACATGTCAATATTGGCCCTGTGTTTGTGCCTCCAGCCAAAATTATGTCAGCCTCTGTACATATGTCATGCAGTAAGAGGTACATATGTTCTGTACACCATTATTTATTGAGATCATATCTGATAACAAGCCAGTGAGATATCAGACTGCTAGACATGTTAATATTGTAGGGGTTATATTTGAGGACATAACCTGGGAATTCTGTGGTTGTGTATACAGTAGTGAGGTTTGTGTACTTATGGGGACTGTCGACAGTGTGTGTATGGCGAATATGTACCTTGGCCTGTGTACAGACTGTGGTAGATGTTATTGTTCTTGGTCCTGTTCTATCTGATGTTACATACTCCTCCAGTGTATGGTACCCTATCGGCTTACATGTTTGTAGGGTCAAACACGCACATGTCCCATACCACAAACAGGCATCGGACCAAACTGTGTAGTGGCCCAGTATATGTAGGGTTAACATGTGAGTGGCACATATGAGGATGGAGTTGATCAGACAGTCCATATACAGTAATATTAAGCTCACCTACCATATGTGGCTGTGGCTGTGTTCACATTGGTTGTGGGTATGCACTTTCACACAGGTGTCTGTTACTCTGTGCTGTGACATGCTTGTAGAGCCTGCTATATTTGCAGGTATGTGTGAATTCCCCCATAAGAAATGTAGGCCAGTGTTGTGGCAGTCTGCCTGTAGCTTGCACAGTGCTTTACTACATGCCTAGCAGCTTAGTGTACCTACCCAGTGTGATGTTATGTCCAGATATTTTCCAGATGTATTGCTGCCAGGCCACCATAACTGTCATGTATTTCTGACAAAGCAGTGGGACACTGTACAGATGTATGTCACAAACTAGTAGGTAGTATGTGGCCATGTGACCTCTATACCACCAGTTATTATGTATCAGGACAGACAGGAGTGTGTGATTGCATAAACTGTGTGGGCATATATCTTCCAGTATTTACGTGATATACCCATTTACATGGCTGTTAACATCCACATTGTCAGGCTTGGTCTACATGTCTTGCACTACCGGGTTTTATGTATACCTCTGGACTGATAAGAGTGTGTCAGACTGTCCACATTTATTGGTCATATCTCTGATGTATTCCACAAGACCATTACTGTGATATCAGTGGTACTATACTATGATGACCATAGGATGTCTGTCAGTAACTGATGGCATACATGTCAATAGAAGATGTGACCTCCCACACACAACATTTCTGTTAAGACAACCCCTGTTACAGCAGCAACAGTCTACATATATACCTGCATTACAGACATGACATCCCCTTGCACTAAGAGGTTGAGCCTATTGGTACTGAGGTATGACTCCACTCCATGTTCTGGACATATGGTAAATAAATATATATATATATATATATATATATATATATATATATATATATATATATATATATACACACACACACACACACATATATATATATATATATATATATATATATATATATATATATGTATGTATGCATGTATATACACATATATCTTTATTCTATATAAATATAAAGACATGCTGTAGGTGGATTGGACACTCTAAATTGGCCCTAGGTATGAGTGTGTGCATATGTGTGCCTTCTGTGGAAGGTTGGGCACCGGGCTGGCAACTTGATACCGTAAAATTCCACTGACAATCATGAGCGGACAGGTGATGCGCTGTGGCGACCCCTAACCTGGAAAAGCCGAAAGAAGAAGATATAAATATATACACATATACATACATATATATATATATATATATATATATATATATATATGGGTCTACTTTCTTTGGTCAAATTTCACTTGGTCGAAAGGTCGAAAATGATTTCAGGCAGCCCACTTCACTGAAAGATCATTTGACTGAAAGCACATTTGTTCGTATTGGTCGAAAATGAAATATAGCTCCTGCTCCACTACAGTGCGACCCTGGAGTGAGAATAATAAGTAAGGGGGGGTGTTGGGGGCGTAGCCCTCCACATTTTGCAAATAGGTTTTACCGAACACACACACATATATATGTATATATATATATATATAT